>NC_045716.1:0-109170 GCF_009834535.1 Camelus ferus
AAGCTCCAACGCGATTTTACACTGAAAACTGCAGGAACTTCAAACCGGCACTAAGAAACAGACTGAGAAAAAGAGTAAAATTTCTCCTGCCTCCCGTTCCATTTGTGCTACATGAACGATCGTCTCTTCACATGCTCACTTCTGAGAGATAAGTGTGTGTGAAAGCCGTTCTTCACCAAACTTGTTAGGAATACATAGTTTCTTTTCAGTTGCAAATTACACACCATATATATGTGGGGAGGTAATAGTTCCAACTCGGTTTTATATTGGAAACTGGAGGAACTTCAAACCGGCTCTAGGAAGCAGGCTGAGAAACGAGAGAAAAAGTATCTCATCAAAACGTTCCCTTTGTGCTAGATGAACGAAAGTCTCTCCACATACTCAGTTCTCAGTGGTAAGTGTGTGTGAAAGCCGTCCTTCACCTAGCTTGTTCGGAGCACAAAGTTTCTTTTCAGTTGCGATCTACAATCCATACATATATATGGGGGAGTAGAATCTCCACCACGATTTTACAGTGAAAACTGCAGGAAGTTCAAACCGGCACTAGGGAGCAGACTGAGAATCCAAAGTAAAAGTTTCTCCTGTAACGCATTCCATTTGTGCTAGATAACGAACGTCTCTCCACATACTTAGTTCTCAGAGATAAATGTGTGTGAAATCCGTCCTTCAACTAGCTTGTTGGGAACACAACGTTTCGTTTAATTTGCAAACTACCATCTATACATATATATCGGGAGGTACTAGCTCGAAACTTATTTACAATGGAAACGGCAGGAACTTCATACTGGCACTAGGAAACAGACTTAGAAAGCAGAATAAAATTTTCCCGGCATACCGTTCCTTTTGAGCTAGATGAACGAAAGTCTCTCCACATACTCAGTTCTCAGAGGTAAGTGTGTGTGAAAGCCGTCCTTCACACAGCTTGTTGGGAACACAAAGTTACTTTTCAGTTGCAAACTACACTCCATATATATATATGTGGTGCTACAAACTCCAACTCGGTTTTACAGTGAAAACTGCAAGAAATTCAACCCGAAACTGGGAATCAGACTGAGAATCCAGAGAAAAGTTTCCCCTGTAACACGTTCCCTTTGTTCCAGATGTAAGGAACTTCTCTCCACATACTCAGTTCTCAGAGATAAGAGTGTTTGAACTACGTCCTTCACCTAGCTTGTTGGGAACACTTAGATTCTTTTCAATTGCAAATTACACTCCATACATATATATGTTGAGGTACTAGTTCCAACGCGATTTTACAATTAAAACTGCAGGAACTTCAAAGCAGCACTAAGAAACAGACTGAGAAACCAGAGTAAAAGTTTCTCCTGCCTCCCGTTCCATTTCTGCTACATGAACGATCGTCTTTTCACATGCTCACTTATGAGAAATAAGTGTGTGTGAAAGCCGTTTTCCACTTAGCATTTTGGGAATACATAGATTCTTTTCAGTTGCAAATTACACTCCATAGATATATAGTGGAATTTACTAGCTCCAACTCAGTTTTACAGTGGAAACTGGAGGAACTTCAAACCGGCCCTAGGAAACAGAGAAACCAGAGTAAAAGAATCTCCTGCAAAAATTTCCCTTTGTGCTAGATGAACAAAATTCTCTCCACATAATCAGTTCTCAGAGGTAATTGTGTGTGAAAGCCTTACTTCACCTAGCTTGTTCAGAGCCCAAAGTTTGTTTTCAGTTGTGAACTACACTCCATACATATATATGGGGAAGTAGAAGCTCCACCACGATTTTAAAGTGAAAACTGCAGAAGCTTCAATAGTGCACTAAGAAAAAGACTGAGAAACCAGAGTAAATGTGTCTCCTGCAACCCACTCTCTGTGCTAGATAACGAACGTCTCTATACATAATAAGTTCTCACAGATAAGTGTGTGTGAAAGCCGTCCTTCACCCAGCTTGTTGGGAACACAAAGTTTCTCTTTCAGTTTCAAATTGCACTCTATAATATATAGCGGGTAGTACAAGCTCCAACACGTTTTTACAGAGAAATCTGCAGGAACTTCAATCTGACACTAGGAAACAGACTGAGAAACCAGTGAAAAAGTTTCTCCTGCCTCCCGTTCCATTTGTGCTAGATGAACGACCGTCTCTTCACATGCTCACTTCTGAGAGATAAGTGTGTGTGAAAGCCGTTCTTCACCTAGCTTGTTAGGAATACATATTTTCTTTTCAGTTGCAAATTACACTCCATATATATATGGGGAGGTACTACCTCCAACTCGGTTTTATAGGGGAAACTGGAGGAACTTCTAACCGGCACTAGGAAACAGGCTGAGAAACCAAAGAACAAGTATCTCCTCAAAATTTTCCCTTTGTGCTAGATGAACGAAAGTCTCTCCAAATACTCAGTTCTCAGTGGTAAGTGTGTGTGAAAGCCGTCCTTCACCTAGCTGTTCGGAGCACAAAGTTTCTTTTCAGTTGCGAACTACAATCCATACATATATATGGGGAAGTAGAATCTCCACCACGATTTTACAGTGAAAACTGCAGGAATTTCAAACCGGCACTAGGGAACAGACTGAGAATCCAAAGTAAAATTTTCTATATAACGCATTCAATTTGTGCTAAAATAACGATCGTCTCTCCACATACTTAGTTCTCAGAGATAAATGTGTGTGAATCCGTCCTTCAACTAGCTTGTTGGGAACACAAATTTCGTTTTATTTGCAAACTACAATCTATACATATATACTCGGGAGGTACTAGGCTCGAAATCTTATTTACAATGAAAACGGCAGGAACTTTCATACCGGCACTAGGAAACAGACATAGAAAGCAGAGTAAAATTTTTTCCGGCATACCGTTCCTTTTGTGCTAGATGAAAGAAAGTCTCTCCACATACTCAGTTCTCAGAAATAAGTGTGTGTGAAAGCCGTCTTTCACCTAGCTTGTTGGGAACACAAACTTACTTTTCTGTTGCAAACTACACTCCATACATATATAGCAGTTGTACTAGCTCCAACTCGGTTTAACAGTGAAAACTGCAGGAATTTCAAACCGGCACTAGGAAACAGACTGAGAAAACAGAGTAAAAGTTTCTCCTGCCTCACGTTCCATTTGTGCTACATGAACGATCGCATCTTCACATGCTCCCTTTTGAGAAATAAGTGTGTGTGAATGCCGTTTTCCACGTAGCTTTTTGGGAATACTTAGTTACTTTTCAGTTGCAAATTACACTCCATACATATATAGTGGAATTTACTTGCTCCAACTCAGTTTTACAGTGGAAACTGGAGGAACTTCAAACCGGCTCTAGGAAACAGAGAAACAAGAGTAAAAGAATCTCCTGCAAACCTTTCCCTTTGTGCTAGATGAACGAAATTCTCTCCACATAATAAGTTCTCAGATGGTAATGTGTGTGAAAGCCGTACTTCACCTAGCTTGTTCAGAACCCAGAGTTTGTTTTCAGTTGTGAACTACACTCCATACATATATATGGGGAAATAGAAACTCCACCCACTATTTTACAGTGAAAACTGCAGAAGCTTAAATAGTGCACTAAGAAAAAGACTGAGGAAACCAGAGTAAATGTGTCTCCTGCATCCCACTCCGTTTGTGCTACATAACGAACGTTCTCTATACATAATACGTTCTCACAGATAAGTGTGTGTGAAAGCCGTCCTTCACCCAGCTTGTTGGAAAAACACAAAGTTTCTTTTCAGTTCAAATTGCACTCCATATATATATAGCGGGGTAGTTACAAGCTCCAACACGTTTTTACAGAGAAATCTGCAGGAACTTCAATCTGACACTAGGAAACAGACTGAGAAAACCAGAGTAAAGTTTCTCATGGCTCCCATTTCATTTGTGCTAGATGAACGATCGTCTTTTCACATGCTCACTTCAGAGAGATAAGTGGTGTGAAAAGCCGTTCTACACCTAGCTTGTTAGGAATACATAGTTTCTTTCAGTTGCAAATTACACTCCATATATTACATGTGGAGGTACTACCTCCAACTCGGTTTATAGGGGAAACTGGAGGAACTTCTAACCGGCACTAGGAAACAGGCTGAGAAACCAAAGAACAAGTATCTCCTCAAAATTTTCCCTTTGTGCTAGATGAACGAAGTCTCTCCAAATACTCAGTTCTCAGTGGTAAGTTGTGGTGAAAGGCCGTCCTTCACCTAGCTTGTTCGGAGCACAAAGTTTCTTTTCAGTTGCGAACTACAATCCATACATATATATGGGGAAGTAGAATCTCCACCACGATTTTACAGTGAAAACTGCAGGAATTTCAAACCGGCACTAGGGAACAGACTGAGAATCCAAAGTAAAATTTTCTCATATAACGCATTCAATTTGTGCTAAATAACGATCGTCTCTCCACATACTTAGTTCTCAGAGATAAATGTGTGTGAAATCCGTCCTTCAACTAGCTTGTTGGGAACACAAATTTTCGTTTTATTTGCAAACTACAATCTATACATATATATCGGGAGGTACTAGCTCGAAATCTTATTTACAATGAAAACGGCAGGAACTTCATACCGGCACTAGGAAACAGACATAGAAAGCAGAGTAAAATTTTTCCGGCATACCGTTCCTTTTGTGCTAGATGAAAGAAAGTCTCTCCACATACTCAGTTCTCAGAAATAAGTGGTGTGTGAAAGCCGTCTTTCACCTAGCTTGTTGGGAACACAAACTTACTTTCTGTTGCAAACTACACTCCATACATATATAGCAGTTGTACTAGCTCCAACTCGGTTTAACAGTGAAAACTGCAGGAATTTCAAACCGGCACTAGGAAACAGACTGAGAAAACAGAGTAAAAGTTTCTCCTGCCTCACGTTCCATTTGTGCTACATGAACGATCGCATCTTCACATGCTCCCTTTTGAGAAATAACTGTGTGTGAATGCCGTTTTCCACGTAGCTTTTTGGGAATACTTAGTTACTTTTCAGTTGCAAATTACACTCCATACATATATAGTGGAATTTACTTGCTCCAACTCAGTTTTACAGTGGAAACTGGAGGAACTTCAAACCGGCTCTAGGAAACAGAGAAACAAGAGTAAAAGAATCTCCTGCAAACCTTTCCCTTTGTGCTAGATGAACGAAATTCTCTCCACATAATAAGTTCTCAGAGGTAATTGTGTGTGAAAGCCGTACTTCACCTAGCTTGTTCAGAGCCCAGAGTTTGTTTTCAGTTGTGAACTACACTCCATACATATATATGGGGAAATAGAAACTCCACCACTATTTTACAGTGAAAACTGCAGAAGCTTAAATAGTGCACTAAGAAAAAGACTGAGAAACCAGAGTAAATGTGTCTCCTGCATCCCACTCCGTTTGTGCTACATAACGAACGTCTCTATACATAATACGTTCTCACAGATAAGTGTGTGTGAAAGCCGTCCTTCACCCAGCTTGTTGGAAAAACACAAAGTTTCTTTTCAGTTTCAAATTGCACTCCATATATATATAGCGGGTAGTACAAGCTCCAACACGTTTTTACAGAGAAATCTGCAGGAACTTCAATCTGACACTAGGAAACAGACTGAGAAACCAGAGTAAAAGTTTCTCATGGCTCCCATTTCATTTGTGCTAGATGAACGATCGTCTTTTCACATGCTCACTTCAGAGAGATAAGTGTGTGTGAAAGCCGTTCTACACCTAGCTTGTTAGGAATACATAGTTTCTTTTCAGTTGCAAATTACACTCCATATATACATGTGGAGGTACTACCTCCAACTCGGTTTTATAGTGGAAACTGGAGGAACTTCAAACCAGCACTAGGAATCAGGCAGAGAAACCAGAGAAAAAGTATCTAATCAAAATGTTCCCTTAGTGCTAGATGAACGAAAGTCTCTCCACATACTCAGTTCTCACTGGTAAGTGTGTGTGAAAGCCGTCCTTAACCTAGCTTGTTCGGAGCACAAAGTTTCTTTTCAGTTGCGATCTACAATCCATACATATATATGGGGAAGTAGAATCTCCACCACGATTTTACAGTGAAAACTGCAGGAAGTTCAAACCGGCACTAAGAAACAGACTGAGAAAACAGAGTAAAAGTTTCTCCCGCCTCCCGTTCCATTCGTGCTACATGAATGATCGCATCTTCACATGCTCACTTCTGAGAAATAAGTGTGTGTGAAAGCCTTTTTCCACGTAGCTTTATGGGAATACATAGTTTCTTTTCAGTTACAAATTACACTGCATAGATATATAGTGGAATTTAATAGCTCCAACTCAGTTTTACAGTGGAAACTGGAGGAACTTCAAACTTGCCCTAGGAAACAGAGAAACCAGAGTAAAAGTATCTCCTCCAAACCTTTCCCTTTGTGCTAGATGAACGAAATTCTCTCCACATACTCAGTTCCCAGAGGTAATTGTGTGTGAAAGCCGTCCTTCACCTAGCTTGTTCAGAGCCCAAAGT
The DNA here is from genome assembly GCF_009834535.1 of Camelus ferus. Lineage (NCBI taxonomy): Eukaryota > Metazoa > Chordata > Mammalia > Artiodactyla > Camelidae > Camelus > Camelus ferus. The sequence goes on from NC_045716.1 coordinate 6,391, forward strand.
TTGTTTTCAGTTGCGAACTACATTCCATACATATATATGGGGAAGTAGAAGCTCCACAACTATTTTACAGTGTAAACTGCAGAAGCTTCAAACGTGCACTAAGAAAAATACTGAGAAACCAGAGTAAATGTGTCTCCTGCAACTTACTCACTTTGTGCTAGATAACGAACGTCTCTATACATAATAAGTTCTCACAGATATGTGTGTGTGAAAGCTGCCCTTCACCCAGCTTGTTGGGAACACAAAGGTCTTATCAGTTTCAAATTACACTCCATATAATATAGCGGGTAGTACAAGCTCCAACACGTTTTTACAGAGAAATCTGCAGGAACTTCAAACTGACACTAGGAAACACACTGAGAAACCATAGTAAAAGTTTCTCGTGCCTCCCGTTCCATTTGTGCTAGATGAACGATCGTCTCTTCACATGCTCACTTCTGAGAGATAAGTGTGGGTGAAAGCCGTTCTTCACCTAGCTTGTTAGGAATACATAGTTTCTTTTCAGTTGCAAATTACACTCCATATATATATGGGGAGGTACTACCTCCAACTCGGTTTTTTTGTGGAAACTGGAGGAACTTCAAACCGGCACTAGGAATCAGGCTGAGAAACCAGAGAAAAAGTATCTAATCAAAACGTTCCATTTGTGCTAGATGAACGAAATTCTCTCCCCATACTCAGTTCCCAGAAGTAATTGTGTGTGAAAGCCGTCCTTCACCTAGCTTGTTCGGAGCACAAAGTTTCTTTTCAGTTGCAAACTACAATCCATACATATATATGGGGAAGTAGAATCTCCACCACGATTTTACAGTGAAAACTGCAGGAAGTTCAAACCGGCACTAGGGAACAGACTGAGAATCCAAAGTAAAAGTTTCTCCTGTAACGCATTCCATTTGTGCTAGATAACGAACGTCTCTCCACATACTTAGTTCTCAGAGATAAATGTGTGTGAAATCCGTCCTTCAACTAGCTTGTTGGGGACACAAAGTTTCATTTTATTTGCAAACTACAATCTATACATATATATCGGGAGGTACTAGCTCGAAATCTTATTTACAATGAAAACGGCAGGAACTTCATACCGGCACTAGGAAACAGACATAGAAATCAGAGTAAAATTTTTCCGGCATAGCGTTCCTTTTGTGCTAGATGAACAAAAGTCTCTCCACATACTCAGTTCTAAGAAATAAGTGTGTGTGAAAGCCGTCTTTAACCTAGCTTGTTGGGAACACAAACTTACTTGTCTGTTGCAAAATACACTCAATACATATATAGCAGTTGTACTAGCTCCAACTCGGTTTAACAGCGTAAACTGCAGGAACTTCAAACCGGCACTAGGAAACAGGCTGAGAAACCAGAGTAAAATTTCTCCTGCAATCCTTTCCCTTTGTGCTAGATGAACTAAAGTCCACCACATACTCAGTTCTCAGAGGTAAGTGTGTGTGAAAGCCGTCCTTCACACAGTTTGTTGGCAACACAATTTATTTTCATTTGCAAACTAAACTCCATATATATATATGGGGCGCTACAAGCTCCAACTCTGTTTTACAGTGAAAACTGCAAGAAATTCAACCCGAAACTGGGAATCAGACTGAGAATCCAGAGAAAAGTTTCCCCTGTAAAACGTTCCCTTTGTTCAAGATGAACGAACTTCTCTCGACATACTCAGTTCTCAGAGATAAGAGTGTGTGAACTACGTCCTTCACCTAGCTTGTTGGGAACACTTAGATTCTTTTCAATTGCAAACTACACTCCATACATATATATGATGAGGTACTAGTTCCAACGCGATTTTACACTGAAAACTGCAGGAACTTCAACCCGGCACTAAGAAACAGACTGAGAAACCAGAGTAAAAGTTTCTCCTGCCTCCCGTTCCATTTGTGCTAGATGAACGATCGTCTCTTCACATGCTCACTTCTGAGAGATAAGTGTGGGGTGAAAGCCGTTCTTCACTTAGCTTGTTAGGAATACATAGTTTCTTTTCAGTTGCAAATTACACTCCATATATATATGGGAGGTACTACCTCCAACTCGGTTTTTTTGTGGAAACTGGAGGAACTTCAAACCGGCACTAGGAATCAGGCTGAGAAACCAGAGAAAAAGTATCTAATCAAACGTTCCATTTGTGCTAGATGAACGAAATTCTCTCCACATACTCAGTTCCCAGAAGTAATTGTGTGTGAAAGCCGTCCTTCACCTAGCTTGTTCGGAACACAAAGTTTCTTTTCAGATGCGAACTACAATCCATACATATATATGGGGAAGTAGAATCTCCACCACGATTTTACAGTGAAAACTGCAGGAAGTTCAAACCGGCACTAGGGAACAGACTGAGAATCCAATGTAAATGTTTCTCCTGTAACGCATTCCATTTGTGCTAGATAACGAACGTCTCTCCACATACTTAGTTCTCAGAGATAAATGTGTGTGAAATCCGTCCTTCAACTACCTTGTTGGGAACACAAAGTTTCGTTTTATTGCAAACTACAATCTATACATATATATCGGGAGGTACTAGCTCGAAATCTTATTTACAATGAAAACGGCAGGAACTTCATACCGGCACTAGGAAACAGACTTAGAAAGCAGAGTAAAATTTTTCCGGCATACCGTTCCTTTTGTGCTAGATGAACGAAAGTCTCTCCACATACTCAGTTCTCAGAAATAAGTGTGTGTGAAAGCCGTCTTTAACCTAGCTTCTTGGAAAACAAACTTACTTTTCTGTTGCAAACTACACTGCATACATATATAGCTGTTGTACTAGCTCCTACTCGGTTTAACAGTGAAAACTGCAGGAACCTCAAACCGGCACTAGGAAACAGGCTGAGATACCAGAGTAAAATTTCTCCTGCAACCCTTTCCCTTTGTGCTAGATGAACTAAAGTCTCTCCTCATACTCAGTTCTCAGAGGTTAGTGTGTGTGAAATCCGTACTTCACACATCTTGTTGGGAACACAAAGTTACTTTTCAGTTTCAAACTACACTCCATATATATATATATGGCGCTACAATCTCCAACTAAGTTTTACAGTGAAAACTGCAGGAAATTCAACCCAAAACTGGGAAACAGACTGAGAAACAAGAGAAAAGTTTCCCCTGTAACACGTTCCCTTTGTTGCAGATGAACGAACTTCTCTCCACATACTCAGTTCTCAGAGATAAGAGTGTGTGAACTACGTCCTTCTCCTAGCTTGTTGGGAACACTTAGATTCTTTTCAATTGCAAACAACACTCCATACATTTATATGTTGTGGTACATACTCCAACGTGATTTTACTCTGAAAACTGCAGGAACTTCAAACCGGCACGAGGAAACAGACTGAGAAACCAGAGTAAAAATTTCTCCTGCCTCCCGCTCCATTTGTGCTAGATGAACGATCGTCTCTTCACATGCTCACTTCTGAGAGATAAGTGTGGGTGAAAGCCGTTCTTCACCATGCTTGTTAGGAATACATAGTTTCTTTTCAGTTGCAAATTACACTCCATATATATGTGGGGAGGTACTAGCTCCAACTCGGTTTTATAGTGGAAACTGGAGGAAATTCAAACCGGCTCTAGGAAGCAGGCTGAGAAACCAGAGTAAAAGTATCTCCTCAAAACGTTCCCTTTGTGCTAGATGAACGAAAGTCTCTCCACATACTCAGTTCTCAGTGGTAAGTGTGTGTGAAAGCCGTCCTTCAACTAGCTTGTTCGGAGCACAAAGTTTCTTTTCAGTTGCGAACTACAATCCATACATATATATGGGAAAGTAGAATCTCCACCACGATTTTACAGTGAAAACTGCAGGAAGTTCAAACCGGCACTAGGGAAGAGACTGAGAATCCAAAGTAAAAGTTTCTCCTGTAACGCATTCCATTTGTGCTAGATAACGAACGTCTCTCCACATACGTAGTTCTCAGAGATAAATGTGTGTGAAATCCGTACTTCAACTAGCTTGTTGGGAACACAATGTTTCATTTTATTTGCAAACTACAATCTATACATATATATCGGGAGGTACTAGCTCGAAATCTTATTTACAATGAAAACGGCAGGAACTTCATACCGGCACTAGGAAACAGACTTAGAAAGCACAGTAAAATTTTTCCGGCATACCGTTCCTTTTGTGCTAGATGAACGAAAGTCTCTCCACATACTCAGTTCTCAGAAATACGTGTGTTTGAAAGCCGTCTTTAAACTAGCTCCTTGGGAACACAAACATACTTTCTGTTGCAAACTACACTGCATACATATATAGCTGTTGTACTAGTTCCAACTCGGTTTAACAGTGAAAACTGCAGGAACTTCAAACCGGCACTAGGAAACAGGCTGAGATACGACAGTAAAATTTCTCCTGCAACCCTTTCCCTTTGTGCTAGATGAACTAACGTCTCTCCACATACTCAGTTCTCAGAGGTAAGTGTGTGTGAAAGCCGTCCTTCACACAGCTTGTTGGGAACACAAAGTTACTTTTCAGTTGCAAACTACACTCCATACATATATATATGGCGCTACAAGCTCCAACTCGGTTTTACAGTGAAAAATGCAGGAAATTCAACCCAAAACTGGGAAACAGACCAAGAAACCAGAGAAAAGTTTCCCTTGTAACACGTTCCCTTTGTTCCAGATGAACGAAATTCTCTCCACATACTCAGTTCTCAGAGATAAGATTGTGTGAACTACGTCCTTCACCTAGCTTGTAGGGAACACATAGATTCTTTTCAACTGCAAACTACACTCCATACATATATATGTTGAGGTACTAGCTCCAACGCGATTTTACACTGAAAACTGCAGGAACTTCAAACCGGCACTAAGAAACAGACTGAGAAAACAGAGTAAAAATTTCTCCTGCCTCCCGTTCCATTTGTGCTACATGAACGATCGCATCTTCACATGCTCACTTCTGAGAAATAAGTGTGTGTGAAAGCCGTTTTCCACGTAGCTTTTGGGGAATACATAGTTTCTTTTCAGTTGCAAATTACACTCCATAGATATATAGTGGAATTTACTAGCTCCAACTCAGTTTTACAGTGGAAACTGGAGGAACTTCAAACCGGCTCTAGGAAACAGAGAAACCAGAGAAAAGAATCTCCTGCAAAACTTTCCCTTTGTGCTAGATGAACGAAATTCTCTCCACATACTCAGTTCTCAGAGGTAATTGTGTGTGAAAGCCGTACTTCACCTAGCTTGTTCAGAGCCCAAAGTTTGTTTTCAGTTGCGAACTACACTCCATACATATATATGGGGAAGTAGAATCTCCACCACTATTTTACAGTGAAAACTGCAGAGCTTAAAACGTGCACTAAGAAAAAGACTGAGAAACCAGACTTAATGTGTCTCCTGCAACTTACTCCCTTTGTGCTAGATAACGAACGTCTCTATACATAATAAGTTCTCACAGTTATGTGTGTGTGAAAGCCGCCCTTCACCCAGCTTGTTGGGAACACAAAGGTTCTTATCAGTTTCAAATTACACTCCATATAAATATAGCGGGTAGAACAAGCTCCAACAAGTTTTTACAGAGAAATCTGCAGGAACTTCAAACTGACACTAGGAAACACACTGAGAAACCAGAGTAAAAGTTTCTCCTGCCTCCCGTTCCATTTGTGCTAGATGAACGATCGTCTCTTCACATGCTCACTTCTGAGAGATAAGTGTGTGTGAAAGCAGTCCTTCACCTAGCTTGTTCGGAGCACAAAGTTTCTTTTCAGTTGCGAACTACAATCCATACATATATATGGGGAAGTAGAATCTCCACCACGATTTTACAGTGAAAACTGCAGGAAGGTCAAACCGGCACTAGGGAACAGACTGAGAATCCAATGTAAAAGTTTCTCCTGTAACGCATTCCTTTTGTGCTAGATAACGAACGTCTCTCCACATACTTAGTTATCAGAAATAAATGTGTGTGAAAGCCGCCCTTCACCCAGCTTGTTGGGAACACAAAGGTTCTTATCAGTTTCAAATTACACTCCATATAAATATAGTGGGTAGTACAAGCTCCAACACGTTTTTACAGAGAAATCTGCAGGAACTTCAAACTGACACTAGGAAACACACTGAGAAACCAGAGTAAAAGTTTCTCGTGCCTCCCGTTCCATTTGTGCTAGATGAACGATCGTCTCTTCACATGCTCACTTCTGAGAGATAAGTGTGTGTGAAAGCCGTTCTTCACCAAGCTTGTTAGGAATACATAGTTTCCTTTCAGTTGCAAATTACACTCCATATATATGTGGGGAGGGTACTAGTTCCAACTCGGTTTTATAGTGGAAACTTGAGGAAATTCAAACCGGCACTAGGAAACAGGCTGAGAAACCAGAGAAAAAGTATCTCCTCAAAACGTTCCCTTTGTGCTAGATGAACGAAAGTCTCTCCACATACTCAGTTCTCAGTGGTAAGTGTGAGTGAAAGCCATCCTTCAACTAGCTTGTTCGGAGCACAAAGTTTCTTTTCAGTTGCGAACTACAATCCATACATATATATGGGAAAGTAGAATCTCCACCACGATTTTACAGTGAAAACTGCAGGAAGTTCAAACCGGCACTAGGGAACAGACTGAGAATCCAAAGTAAAAGTTTCTCATGTAACGCATTCCATTTGTGCTAGATAACGAACGTCTCTCCACATATTTAGTTCTCAGAGATAAATGTGTGTGAAATCCGTACTTCAACTAGCTTGTTGGGAACACAAAGTTTCGTTTTATTTGCAAACTACCATCTATACATATATATCGGGAGGTACTAGCTTGAAATCTTATTTACAGTGAAAACGGCATGAACTTCATACCGGCACTAGGAAACAGACTTAGAAAGCAGAGTAAAATTTTTCCGGCATACCGTTCCTTTTGTGCTAGATGAACGAAAGTCTCTCCACATACTCAGTTCTCAGAAATAAGTGTGTTTGAAAGCCGTCTTTAAACTAGCTTCTTGGGAACACAAACTTACTTTTCTGTTGCAAACTACACTGCATACATATATAGCTGTTGTACTAGCTCCAACTCGGTTAAACAGTGAAAACTGCAGGAACTTCAAACCGGCACTAGGAAACAGGCTGAGATACGACAGTAAAATTTCTCCTGCAACCCTTTCCCTTTGTGCTAGATGAACTAACGTCTCTCCACAGAATCAGTTCTCAGAGGTAAGTGTGTGTGAAAGCCGTCCTTCACACAGCTTGTTGGGAACACAAAGTTACTTTTCAGTTGCAAACTACACTCCATATATATATATGGGGCGCTACAAGCTCCAACTCGGTTTTACAGTGAAAACTGCAAGAAATTCAACACGAAACTGGGAAACAGACTGAGAATCCAGAGAAAAGTTTCCCCTGTAACACGTTCCCTTTGTTCCAGATGAACGAACTTCTCTCCACATACTCAGTTCTCAGAGATAAAAGTGTGTGAACTACGTCCTTCACCTAGCTTGTAGGGAAAACATAGATTCTTTTCAATTGCAAACTACACTCCATACATATATATGTTGAGGTACTAGCTCCAACGTGATTTTACACTGAAAACTGCAGGAACTTCAAACCGGCACTAAGAAACAGACTGAGAAAACAGAGTAAAAATTTCTCCTGCCTCCCGTTCCATTTGTGCTACCTGAACGATCGCATCTTCACATGCTCACTTCTGAGAAATAACTGTGTGTGAAAGCCGTTTTCCACGTAGCTTTTTGGGAATACATAGTTTCTTTTCAGTTGCAAATTACACTCCATAGATATATAGTGGAATTTACTAGCTCCAACTCAGTTTTACAGTGGAAACTGGAGGAACTTCAAACCGGCTCTAGGAAACAGAGAAACCAGAGAAAAAGAATCTCCTGCAAAACTTTCCCTTTGTGCTAGATGAACGAAATTCTCTCCACATACTCAGTTCTCAGAGGTAATTGTGTGTGAAAGCCGTACTTCACCTAGCTTGTTCAGAGCCCAAAGTTTGTTTTCAGTTGCGAACTACACTCCATACATATATATGGGGAAGTAGAATCTCCACCACTATTTTACAGTGAAAACTGCTGAAGCTTCAAACGTGCACTAAGAAAAAGACTGAGAAACCAGAGTAAATGTGTCTCCTGCAACTTACTCCCTTTGTGCTAGATAACGAACGTCTCTATACATAATAAGTTCTCACAGATATGTGTGTGTGAAAGCCGCGCTTCACCCAGCTTGTTGGGAACACAAAGGTTCTTATCAGTTTCAAATTACACCCCATATATATATAGCGGGTAGTACAAGCTCCAACACGTTTTTACAGAGAAATCTGCAGGAACTTCAAACTGACACTAGGAAACACACTGAGAAACCAGAGTAAAAGTTTCTCGTGCCTCCCGTTCCATTTGTGCTAGATGAACGATCGTCTCTTCACATGCTCACTTCTGAGAGATAAGTGTGAGTGAAAGCCGTTCTTCACCTATCTTGTTAGGAATACATACTTCCTTTTCAGTTGCAAATTACACTCCATATATATATGTGGATGTACTACCTCCAACTCGGTTTTATAGGGGAAACTGGAGGAACTTCAAACCGGCACTAGGAATCAGGCTGAGAAACCAGAGAAAAAGTATCTAATCAAAACGTTCCCTTTGTGCTACATGAACGAAAGTCTCTCCACATACTCAGTTCTCAGTGGTAAGTGTGTGTGAAAGCCGTCCTTCACCTAGCTTATTCGGAGCACAAAGTTTCTTTTCAGTTGCGAACTACAATCCATACATATATATGGGGAAGTAGAATCTCCACCACGATTTTACAGTGAAAACTGCAGGAAGTTCAAACCGGCACTAGGGAACAGACTGAGAATCCAAAGTAAAATTTCTCCTGTAACGCATTCCATTTGTGCTAGATAACGAACGTCTCTCCACATACCTAGTTCTCAGAGATAAATGTGTGTGAAATCCGTCCTTCAACTAGCTTGTTGGGAACACAAAGTTTCGTTTTATTTGCAAACTACAATCTATACATATATATCGGGAGGTACTAGCTCGAAATCTTATTTACAATGAAAACGGCAGGAACTTCATACCGGCACTAGGAAACAGAATTAGAAAGCAGAGTAAAATTTTTCCGGCAAACCGTTCCTTTTGGGCTAGATGAACGAATGTCTCTCCACATACTCAGTTCTCAGAAATAAGTGTGTGTGAAAGCCGTCTTTCACCTAGCTTGTTGGGAACACAAACTTACTTTTCTGTTGCAAACTACACTGCATACATATATAGCTGTTGTACTAGCTCCAACTCGGTTTAACAGTGAAAACTGCAGGAACTTCAAACCGGCACTAGGAAACAGGCTGAGATACCAGAGTAAAATTTCTCCTGCAACCCTTTCCCTTTGTGCTAGATGAACTAACTTCTCTCCACATACTCAGTTCTCAGAGGTAAGTGTGTGTGAAAGCCGTACTTCACACAGTTTGTTGGCAACACAAAGTTACTTTTCAGTTGCAAACTACACTCCATATATATATATGGGGCGCTACAATCTCCAAATCGGTTTTACAGTGAAAACTGCAAGAAATTCAACACAAAACTGGGAAACAGACTGAGAATCCAGAGAAAAGTTTCCCCTGTAACACGTTCCCTTTTTTCCAGATGAACGAACTTCTCTCCACATACTCAGTTCTCAGAGATAAGAGTGTGTGAACTACGTCCTTCACCTAGCTTGTAGGGAACACATAGATCCTTTTCAATTGCAAACTACACTCCATACATATATATGTTGAGGTACTAGCTCCAACGCGATTTTACACTGAAAACTGCAGGAACTTCAAACCTGCACTAAGAAACAGACTGAGAAAACAGAGTAAAAATTTCTCCTGCCTCCCGTTCCATTTGTGCTACATGAACGATCGCATCTTCACATGCTAACTTCTGAGAAATAAGTGTGTGTGAAAGCCGTTTTCCACGTAGCTTTTGGGGAATACATAGTTTCTTTTCACTTGCAAATTACACTCCATAGATATATAGTGGAATTTACTAGCTCCAACTCAGTTTTTACAGTGGAAACTGGAGGAACTTCAAACCGGCTCTAGGAAACAGAACCCAGAGAAAAAGAACCTCCTGCAAAACTTTCCCTTTGTGCTAGATGAACGAAATTCTCTCCACATACTCAGTTCTCAGAGGTAATTGTGTGTGAAAGCCGTCCTTCACCTAGCTTGTTCAGAGCCCAAAGTTTGTTTTCAGTTGCGAACTACACTCCATACATATATATGGGGAAGTAGAATCTCCACCACTATTTTACAGTGAAAACTGCAGAAGCTTCAAACGTGCACTACGAAAAAGACTGAGAAACCAGAGTAAATGTGTCTCCTGCAACTTACTCCCTTTGTGCTAGATAACGAACGTCTCTATACATAATAAGTTCTCACAGATATGTGTGTGTGAAAGCCGCCCTTCACCCAGCTTGTTGGGAACACAAAGGTTCTTATCAGTTTCAAATTACACTCCATATAAATATAGCGGGTAGTACAAGCTCCAACACGTTTTACAGAGAAATCTGCAGGAACTTCAAACTGACACTAGGAAACACACTGAGAAACCAGAGTAAAAGTTTCTCGTGCCTCCTGTTCCATTTGTGCTAGATGAACGATCGTCTCTTCACATGCTCACTTCTGAGAGATAAGTGTGTGTGAAAGCCGTTCTTCACCTATCTTGTTAGGAATACATAGTTCCTTTTCAGTTGCAAATTACACTCCATATATATATGGGGAGGTACTAGCTCCAACTCGGTTTTATAGGGGAAACTGGAGGAACTTCAAACCGGCACTAGGAATCAGGCTGAGAAACCAGAGAAAAAGTATCTAATCAAAACGTTCCCTTTGTGCTAAATGAACGAAAGTCTCTCCACATACTCAGTTCTCAGTGGTAAGTGTGTGTGAAAGCAGTCCTTCACCTAGCTTGTTCGGAGCACAAAATTTCTTTTCAGTTGCGAACTACAATCCATACATATATATGGGGTAGTAGAATCTCCACCACGATTTTACAGTGAAAACTGCAGGAAGTTCAAACCGGCACTAGGGAACAGACTGAGAATCCAAAGTAAAAGTTTCTCATGTAACGCATTCTTTTTGTGCTAGATAACGAAAGTCTCTCCACATACTTAGTTCTCAGAGATAAATGTGTGTGAAATCCGTCCTTCAACTAGCTTGTTGGGAACACAAAGTTTCGTTTTATTTGCAAACTACAATCTATACATATATATCGGGAGGTACTAGCTCGAAAACTTATTTACAATGAAAACGGCAGGAACTTCATACCGGCACTAGGAAACAGACTTAGAAAGCAGAGTAAAATTTTTCCATCATACCGTTCCTTTTGTGCTAGATGAACGAAAGTCTCTCCACATACTCAGTTCTCAGAAAAAAGTGTGTATGAAAGCCGTCTTTCACCTAGCTTGTTGGGAACACAAACTTACTTTTCTGTGGCAAACTACACTGCATACATATATAGCTGTTGTACTAGCTCCAACTCGGTTTAACAGTGAAAACTGCAGGAACTTCAAACCGGCACTAGGAAACAGGCTGAGATACCAGAGTAAAATTTCTCCTGCAACCCTTTCCCTTTGTGCTAGATGAACTAACTTCTCTCCACATACTCAGTTCTCAGAGGTAAGTGTGTGTGAAAGCCGTCCTTCACACAGTTTGTTGGCAACACAAAGTTACTTTTCAGTTGCAAACTACACTCCATATATATATATGGGGCGCTACAATCTCCAAATCGGTTTTACAGTGAAAACTGCAAGAAATTCAACACGAAACTGGGAAAAAGACTGAGAATCCAGAGAAAAGTTTCCCCTGTAACACGTTCCCTTTGTTCCAGATGAACGAACTTCTCTCCACATACTCAGTTCTCAGAGATAAGAGTGTGTGAACTACGTCCTTCACCTAGCTTGTAGGGAACACATAGATCCTTTTCAATTGCAAACTACACTCCATACATATATATGTTGAGGTACTAGCTCCAACGCGATTTTACACTGAAAACTGCAGGAACTTCAAACCGGCACTAAGAAACAGACTGAGAAAACAGAGTAAAAATTTCTCCTGCCTCCCGTTCCATTTGTGCTACATGAACGATCGCATCTTCACATGCTAACTTCTGAGAAATAAGTGTGTGTGAAAGCCGTTTTCCACGTAGCTTTTGGGGAATACATAGTTTCTTTTCACTTGCAAATTACACTCCATAGATATATAGTGGAATTTACTAGCTCCAACTCAGTTTTACAGTGGAAACTGGAGGAACTTCAAACCGGCTCTAGGAAACAGAACCCAGAGAAAAAGAACCTCCTGCAAAACTTTCCCTTTGTGCTAGATGAACGAAATTCTCTCCACATACTCAGTTCTCAGAGGTAATTGTGTGTGAAAGCCTTACTTCACCTAGCTTGTTCAGAGCCCAAAGTTTGTTTTCAGTTGCGAACTACACTCCATACATATATATGGGGAAGTAGAATCTCCACCACTATTTTACAGTGAAAACTGCAGAAGCTTCAAACGTGCACTACAAAAAAGACTGAGAAACCAGAGTAAATGTGTCTCCTGCAACTTACTCCCTTTGTGCTAGATAACGAACGTCTCTATACATAATAAGTTCTCACAGATATGTGTGTGTGAAAGCCGCCCTTCACCCAGCTTGTTGGGAACACAAAGGTTCTTATCAGTTTCAAATTACACTCCATATAAATATAGCGGGTAGTACAAGCTCCAACACGTTTTTACAGAGAAATCTGCAGGAACTTCAAACTGACACTAGGAAACACACTGAGAAACCAGAGTAAAAGTTTCTCGTGCCTCCTGTTCCATTTGTGCTAGATGAACGATCGTCTCTTCACATGCTCACTTCTGAGAGATAAGTGTGTGTGAAAGCCGTTCTTCACCTATCTTGTTAGGAATACATAGTTCCTTTTCAGTTGCAAATTACACTCCATATATATATGGGGAGGTACTAGCTCCAACTCGGTTTTATAGGGGAAACTGGAGGAACTTCAAACCGGCACAAGGAATCAGGCTGAGAAACCAGAGAAAAAGTATCTAATCAAAACGTTCCCTTTGTGCTAAATGAACGAAAGTCTCTCCACATACTCAGTTCTCAGTGGTAAGTGTGTGTGAAAGCAGTCCTTCACCTAGCTTGTTCGGAGCACAAAATTTCTTTTCAGTTGCGAACTACAATCCATACATATATATGGGGTAGTAGAATCTCCACCACGATTTTACAGTGAAAACTGCAGGAAGTTCAAACCGGCACTAGGGAACAGACTGAGAATCCAAAGTAAAAGTTTCTCATGTAACGCATTCCTTTTGTGCTAGATAACGAACGTCTCTCCACATACTTAGTTCTCAGAGATAAATGTGTGTGAAATCCGTCCTTCAACTAGCTTGTTGGGAACACAAAGTTTCGTTTTATTTGCAAACTACAATCTATACATATATATCGGGAGGTACTAGCTCGAAAACTTATTTACAATGAAAACGGCAGGAACTTCATACCGGCACTAGGAAACAGACTTAGAAAGCAGAGTAAAATTTTTCCATCATACCGTTCCTTTTGTGCTAGATGAACGAAAGTCTCTCCACATACTCAGTTCTCAGAAATAAGTGTGTATGAAAGCCGTCTTTCACCTAGCTTGTTGGGAACACAAACTTACTTTTCTGTTGCAAACTACACTGCATACATATATAGCTGTTGTACTAGCTCCAACTCGGTTTAACAGTGAAAACTGCAGGAACTTCAAACCGGCACTAGGAAACAGGCTGAGATACCAGAGTAAAATTTCTCCTGCAACCCTTTCCCTTTGTGCTAGATGAACTAACTTCTCTCCACATAATCAGTTCTCAGAGGTAAGTGTGTGTGAAAGCCGTCCTTCACACAGTTTGTTGGCAACACAAAGTTACTTTTCAGTTGCAAACTACACTCCATATATATATATGGGGCGCTACAATCTCCAAATCGGTTTTACAGTGAAAACTGCAAGAAATTCAACACGAAACTGGGAAACAGACTGAGAATCCAGAGAAAAGTTTCCCCTGTAACACGTTCCCTTTGTTCCAGATGAACGAACTTCTCTCCACATACTCAGTTCTCAGAGATAACAGTGTGTGAACTACGTCCTTCACCTAGCTTGTAGGGAACACATAGATTCTTTTCAATTGCAAACTACACTCCATATATATATATGTTGAGGTACTAGTTCCAACGCGATTTTACACTGAAAACTGCAGGAACTTCAAACCGGAACTAAGAAACAGACTGAGAAAACAGAGTAAAAATTTCTCCTGCCTCCCGTTCCATTTGTGCTACATGAACGATCGCATCTTCACATGCTAACTTCTGAGAAATAAGTGTGTGTGAAAGCCGTTTTCCACGTAGCTTTTGGGGAATACATAGTTTCTTTTCACTTGCAAATTACACTCCATAGATATATAGTGGAATTTACTAGCTCCAACACAGTTTTACAGTGGAAACTGGAGGAACTTCAAACCGGCTCTAGGAAACAGAACCCAGAGAAAAAGAACCTCCTGCAAAACTTTCCCTTTGTGCTAGATGAACGAAATTCTCTCCACATACTCAGTTCTCAGAGGTAATTGTGTGTGAAAGCCTTATTTCACCTAGCTTGTTCAGAGCCCAAAGTTTGTTTTCAGTTGTGAACTACACTCCATACATATATATGGGGAAGTAGAATCTCCAACACTATTTTACAGTGAAAACTGCAGAAGCTTCAAACGTGCACTACGAAAAAGACTGAGAAACCAGAGTAAATGTGTCTCCTGCAACTTACTCCCTTTGTGCTAGATAACGAACGTCTCTATACATAATAAGTTCTCACAGATATGTGTGTGTGAAAGCCGCCCTTCACCCAGCTTGTTGGGAACACAAAGGTTCTTATCAGTTTCAAATTACACTCCATATAAATATAGCGGGTAGTACAAGCTCCAACACGTTTTTACAGAGAAATCTGCAGGAACTTCAAACTGACACTAGGAAACACACTGAGAAACCAGAGTAAAAGTTTCTCGTGCCTCCTGTTCCATTTGTGCTAGATGAACGATCGTCTCTTCACATGCTCACTTCTGAGAGATAAGTGTGGGTGAAAGCCGTTCTTCACCATGCTTGTTAGGAATACATAGTTTCTTTTCAGTTGCAAATTACACTCCATATATATGTGGGGAGGTACTAGCTCCAACTCGGTTTTATAGTGGAAACTGGAGGAAATTCAAACCAGCTCTAGGAAGCAGGCTGAAAAACCAGAGTAAAAGTATCTCCTCAAAACGTTCCCTTTGTGCTAGATGAACGAAAGTCTCTCCACATACTCAGTTCTCAGTGGTAAGTGTGTGTGAAAGCCGTCCTTCAACTAGCTTGTTCGGAGCACAAAGTTTCTTTCCAGTTGCGAACTACAATCCATACATATATATGGGAAAGTAGAATCTCCACCACGATTTTACAGTGAAAACTGCAGGAAGTTCAAACCGGCACTAGGGAACAGACTGAGAATCCAAAGTAAAAGTTTCTCCTGTAACGCATTCCATTTGTGCTAGATAACGAACGTCTCTCCACATACGTAGTTCTCAGAGATAAATGTGTGTGAAATCCGTACTTCAACTAGCTTGTTGGGAACACAAAGTTTCATTTTATTTGCAAACTACAATCTATACATATATATCGGGAGGTACTAGCTCGAAATCTTATTTACAATGAAAACGGCAGGAACTTCATACCGGCACTAGGAAACAGACTTAGAAAGCACAGTAAAATTTTTCTGGCATACCGTTCCTTTTGTGCTAGATGAACGAAAGTCTCTCCACATACTCAGTTCTCAGAAATACGTGTGTTTGAAAGCCGTCTTTCACCTAGCTTGTTGGGAACACAAACTTACTTTTCTGTTGCAAACTACACTGCATACATATATAGCTGTTGTACTAGCTCCAACTCGGTTTAACAGTGAAAACTGCAGGAACTTCAAACCGGCACTAGGAAACAGGCTGAAATACGACAGTAAAATTTCTCCTGCAACCCTTTCCCTTTGTGCTAGATGAACTAACGTCTCTCCACAGACTCAGTTCTCAGAGGTAAGTGTGTGTGAAAGCCGTCCTTCACACCGCTTGTTGGGAACACAAAGTTACTTTTCAGTTGCAAACTACACTCCATATTTATATATGGGGCGCTACAAGCTCCAACTCGGTTTTACAGTGAAAAATGCAGGAAATTCAACCCAAAACTGGGAAACAGACCAAGAAACCAGAGAAAAGTTTCCCTTGTAACACGTTCCCTTTGTTCCAGATGAACGAAATTCTCTCCACATACTCAGTTCTCAGAGATAAGATTGTGTGAACTACGTCCTTCACCTAGCTTGTAGGGAACACATAGATTCTTTTCAATTGCAAACTACACTCCATACATATATATGTTGAGGTACTAGCTCCAACGCGATTTTACACTGAAAACTGCAGGAAATTCAAACCGGCACTAAGAAACAGACTGAGAAAACAGAGTAAAAATTTCTCCTGCCTCCCGTTCCATTTGTGCTACATGAACGATCGCATCTTCACATGCTCACTTCTGAGAAATAAGTGTGTGTGAAAGCCGTTTTCCACGTAGCTTTTGGGGAATACATAGTTTCTTTTCAGTTGCAAATTACACTCCATAGATATATAGTGGAATTTACTAGCTCCAACTCAGTTTTACAGTGGAAACTGGAGGAACTTCAAACCGGCTCTAGGAAACAGAGAAACCAGAGAAAAAGAATCTCCTGCAAAACTTTCCCTTTGTGCTAGATGAACGAAATTCTCTCCACATACTCAGTTCTCAGAGGTAATTGTGTGTGAAAGCCGTACTTCACCTAGCTTGTTCAGAGCCCAAAGTTTGTTTTCAGTTGCGAACTACACTTCATACATATATATGGGGAAGTAGAATCTCCACCACAGTTTACAGTGAAAACTGCAGAAGCTTAAAACGTGCACTAAGAAAAAGACTGAGAAATCAGACTTAATGTGTCTCCTGCAACTTACTCCCTTTGTGCTAGATAACGAACGTCTCTATACATAATAAGTTCTCACAGTTATGTGTGTGTGAAAGCCGCCCTTCACCCAGCTTGTTGGGAACACAAAGGTTCTTATCAGTTTCAAATTACACTCCATATAAATATAGCGGGTAGTACAAGCTCCAACAAGTTTTTACAGAGAAATCTGCAGGAACTTCAAACTGACACTAGGAAACACACTGAGAAACCAGAGTAAAAGTTTCTCCTGCCTCCCGTTCCATTTGTGCTAGATGAACGATCGTCTCTTCACATGCTCACTTCTGAGAGATAAGTGTGTGTGAAAGCAGTCCTTCACCTAGCTTGTTCGGAGCACAAAGTTTCTTTTCAGTTGCGAACTACAATCCATACATATATATGGGGAAGTAGAATCTCCACCACGATTTTACAGTGAAAACTGCAGGAAGGTCAAACCGGCACTAGGGAACAGACTGAGAATCCAATGTAAAAGTTTCTCCTGTAACGCATTCCTTTTGTGCTAGATAACGAACGTCTCTCCACATACTTAGTTCTCAGAAATAAATGTGTGTGAAAGCCGCCCTTCACCCAGCTTGTTGGGAACACAAAGGTTCTTATCAGTTTCAAATTACACTCCATATAAATATAGTGGGTAGTACAAGCTCCAACACGTTTTTACAGAGAAATCTGCAGGAACTTCAAACTGACACTAGGAAACACACTGAGAAACCAGAGTAAAAGTTTCTCGTGCCTCCCGTTCCATTTGTGCTAGATGAACGATCGTCTCTTCACATGCTCACTTCTGAGAGATAAGTGTGTGTGAAAGCCGTTCTTCACCAAGCTTGTTAGGAATACATAGTTTCTTTTCAGTTGCAAATTACACTCCATATATATGTGGGGAGGTACTAGTTCCAACTCGGTTTTATAGTGGAAACTTGAGGAAATTCAAACCGGCACTAGGAAACAGGCTGAGAAACCAGAGTAAAAGTATCTCCTCAAAACGTTCCCTTTGTGCTAGATGAACGAAAGTCTCTCCACATACTCAGTTCTCAGTGGTAATTGTGAGTGAAAGCCGTCCTTCAACTAGCTTGTTCGGAGCACAAAGTTTCTTTTCAGTTGCGAACTACAATCCATACATATATATGGGAAAGTAGAATCTCCACCACGATTTTACAGTGAAAACTGCAGGAAGTTCAAACCGGCACTAGGGAACAGACTGAGAATCCAAAGTAAAAGTTTCTCCTGTAACGCATTCCATTTGTGCTAGATAACGAACGTCTCTCCACATATTTAGTTCTCAGAGATAAATGTGTGTGAAATCCGTACTTCAACTAGCTTGTTGGGAACACAAAGTTTCGTTTTATTTGCAAACTACCATCTATACATATATATCGGGAGGTACTAGCTTGAAATCTTATTTACAGTGAAAACGGCATGAACTTCATACCGGCACTAGGAAACAGACTTAGAAAGCAGAGTAAAATTTTTCCGGCATACCGTTCCTTTTGTGCTAGATGAACGAAAGTCTCTCCACATACTCAGTTCTCAGAAATAAGTGTGTTTGAAAGCCGTCTTTAAACTAGCTTCTTGGGAACACAAAGTTACTTTTCTGTTGCAAACTACACTGCATACATATATAGCTGTTGTACTAGCTCCAACTCGGTTAAACAGTGAAAACTGCAGGAACTTCAAACCGGCACTAGGAAACAGGCTGAGATACGACAGTAAAATTTCTCCTGCAACCCTTTCCCTTTGTGCTAGATGAACTAACGTCTCTCCACAGAATCAGTTCTCAGAGGTAAGTGTGTGTGAAAGCCGTCCTTCACACAGCTTGTTGGGAAAACAAAGTTACTTTTCTGTTTGCAAACTACACTCCATATATATATATGGGGCGCTACAAGCTCCAACTCGGTTTTACAGTGAAAACTGCAAGAAATTCAACACGAAACTGGGAAACAGACTGAGAATCCAGAGAAAAGTTTCCCCTGTAATACGTTCCCTTTGTTCCAGATGAACGAACTTCTCTCCACATACTCAGTTCTCAGAGATAAAAGTGTGTGAACTACGTCCTTCACCTAGCTTGTAGGGAAAACATAGATTCTTTCCAATTGCAAACTACACTCCATACATATATATGTTGAGGTACTAGCTCCAACGTGATTTTACACTGAAAACTGCAGGAACTTCAAACCGGCACTAAGAAACAGACTGAGAAAACAGAGTAAAAATTTCTCCTGCCTCCCGTTCCATTTGTGCTACATGAACGATCGCATCTTCACATGCTCACTTCTGAGAAATAAGTGTGTGTGAAAGCCGTTTTCCACGTAGCTTTTGGGGAATACATAGTTTCTTTTCACTTGCAAATTACACTCCATAGATATATAGTGGAATTTACTAGCTCCAACTCAGTTTTACAGTGGAAACTGGAGGAACTTCAAACCGGCTCTAGGAAACAGAGAAACCAGAGAAAAAGAATCTCCTGCAAAACTTTCCCTTTGTGCTAGATGAACGAAATTCTCTCCACATACTCAGTTCTCAGAGGTAATTGTGTGTGAAAGCCGTACTTCACCTAGCTTGTTCAGATCCCAAAGTTTGTTTTCAGTTGCGAACTACACTCCATACATATATATGGGGAAGTAGAATCTCCACCAATATTTTACAGTGAAAACTGCTGAAGCTTCAAACGTGCACTAAGAAAAAGACTGAGAAACCAGAGTAAATGTGTCTCCTGCAACTTACTCCCTTTGTGCTAGATAACGAACGTCTCTATACATAATAAGTTCTCACAGATATGTGTGTGTGAAAGCCGCCATTCACCCAGCTTGTTGGGAACACAAAGGTTCTTATCAGTTTCAAATTACACCCCATATATATATAGCGGGTAGTACAAGCTCCAACACGTTTTTACAGAGAAATCTGCAGGAACTTCAAACTGACACTAGGAAACACACTGAGAAACCAGAGTAAAAGTTTCTCGTGCCTCCCGTTCCATTTGTGCTAGATGAACGATCGTCTCTTCACATGCTCACTTTTGAGAGATAAGTGTGTGTGAAAGCCGTTCTTCACCTATCTTGTTAGGAATACATACTTCTTTTTCAGTTGCAAATTACACTCCATATATATCTGTGGATGTACTAGCTCCAACTCTGTTTTATAGGGGAAACTGGAGGAACTTCAAACCGGCACTAGGAATCAGGCTGAGAAACCAGAGAAAAAGTATCTAATCAAAACGTTCCCTTTGTGCTACATGAACGAAAGTCTCTCCACATACTCAGTTCTCAGTGGTAAGTGTGTGTGAAAGCCGTCCTTCACCTAGCTTATTCGGAGCACAAAGTTTCTTTTCAGTTGCGAACTACAATCCATACATATATATGGGGAAGTGGAATCTCCACCACGATTTTACAGTGAAAACTGCAGGAAGTTCAAACCGGCACTAGGGAACAGACTGAGAATCCAAAGTAAAATTTCTCCTGTAACGCATTCCATTTGTGTTAGATAACGAACGTCTCTCCACATACCTAGTTCTCAGAGATAAATGTGTGTGAAATCCGTCCTTCAACTAGCTTGTTGGGAACACAAAGTTTCGTTTTATTTGCAAACTACAATCTATACATATATATCGGGAGGTACTAGCTCGAAATCTTATTTACAATGAAAACGGCAGGAACTTCATACCGGCACTAGGAAACAGAATTAGAAAGCAGAGTAAAATTTTTCCGGCAAACCGTTCCTTTTGTGCTAGATGAACGAATGTCTCTCCACATACTCAGTTCTCAGAAATAAGTGTGTGTGAAAGCCGTCTTTCACCTAGCTTGTTGGGAACACAAACTTACTTTTCTGTTGCAAACTACACTGCATACATATATAGCTGTTGTACTAGCTCCAACTCGGTTTAACAGTGAAAACTGCAGGAACTCCATCCGGCACTAGGAAACAGGCTGAGATACCAGAGTAAAATTTCTCCTGCAACCCTTTCCCTTTGTGCTAGATGAACTAACTTCTCTCCACATACTCAGTTCTCAGAGGTAAGTGTGTGTGAAAGCCGTACTTCACACAGTTTGTTGGCAACACAAAGTTACTTTTCAGTTGCAAACTACACTCCATATATATATATGGGGCGCTACAAGCTCCAAATCGGTTTTACAGTGAAAACTGCAAGAAATTCAACACAAAACTGGGAAACAGACTGAGAATCCAGAGAAAAGTTTCCCCTGTAACACGTTCCCTTTGTTCCAGATGAACGAACTTCTCTCCACATACTCAGTTCTCAGAGATAAGGGTGTGTGAACTACGTCCTTCACCTAGCTTGTAGGGAACACATAGATCCTTTTCAATTGCAAACTACACTCCATACATATATATGTTGAGGTACTAGCTCCAACGCGATTTTACACTGAAAACTGCAGGAACTTCAAACCGGCACTAAGAAACAGACTGAGAAAACAGAGTAAAAATTTCTCCTGCCTCCCGTTCCATTTGTGCTACATGAACGATCGCATCTTCACATGCTAACTTCTGAGAAATAAGTGTGTGTGAAAGCCGTTTTCCACGTAGCTTTTGGGGAATACATAGTTTCTTTTCACTTGCAAATTACACTCCATAGATATATAGTGGAATTTACTAGCTCCAACTCAGTTTTACAGTGGAAACTGGAGGAACTTCAAACCGGCTCTAGGAAACAGAACCCAGAGAAAAAGAACCTCCTGCAAAACTTTCCCTTTGTGCTAGATGAACGAAATTCTCTCCACATACTCAGTTCTCAGAGGTAATTGTGTGTGAAAGCCTTACTTCACCTAGCTTGTTCAGAGCCCAAAGTTTGTTTTCAGTTGCGAACTACACTCCATACATATATATGGGGAAGTAGAATCTCCACCACTATTTTACAGTGAAAACTGCAGAAGCTTCAAACGTGCACTACGAAAAAGACTGAGAAACCAGAGTAAATGTGTCTCCTGCAACTTACTCCCTTTGTGCTAGATAACGAACGTCTCTATACATAATAAGTTCTCACAGATATGTGTGTGTGAAAGCCGCCCTTCACCCAGCTTGTTGGGAACACAAAGGTTCTTATCAGTTTCAAATTACACTCCATATAAATATAGCGGGTAGTACAAGCTCCAACACGTTTTTACAGAGAAATCTGCAGGAACTTCAAACTGACACTAGGAAACACACTGAGAAACCAGAGTAAAAGTTTCTCGTACCTCCCCTTCCATTTGTGCTAGATGAACGATCGTCTCTTCACATGCTCACTTCTGAGAAATAAGTGTGTGTGAAAGCCGTTCTTCACCTATCTTGTTAGAAATACATAGTTTCTTTTCAGTTGCAAATTACACTCCATATATATATGGGGAGGTACTAGCTCCAACTCGGTTTTATAGGGGAAACTGGAGGAACTTCAAACCGGCACTAGGAATCAGGCTGAGAAACCAGAGAAAAAGTATCTAATCAAAACGTTCCCTTTGTGCTAGATGAACGAAAGTCTCTCCACATACTCAGTTCTCAGTGGTAAGTGTGTGTGAAAGCCGTCCTTCACCTAGCTTGTTCGGAGCACAAAGTTACTTTTCAGTTGCGAACTACAATCCATACATATATATGGGGAAGTAGAATCTCCACCAAGACTTTACAGTGAAAACTGCAGGAAGTTCAAACCGGCACTAGGGAACAGACTGAGAATCCAAAGTAAAAGTTTCTCCTGTAACGCATTCCATTTGTGCTAGATAACGAACGTCTCTCCACATACCTAGTTCTCAGAGATAAATGTGTGTGAAATCCGTCCTTCAACTAGCTTGTTGGGAACACAAAGTTTCGTTTTATTTGCAAACTACAATCTATACATATATATCGGGAGGTACTAGCTCGAAATCTTATTTACAATGAAAACGGCAGGAACTTCATACCGGCACTAGGAAACAGACTTAGAAAGCAGAGTAAAATTTTTCCGGCATACCGTTCCTTTTGTGCTAGATGAACGAAAGTCTCTCCACATACTCAGTTCTCAGAAATAAGTGTGTGTGAAAGCCGTCTTTAACCTAGCTTGTTGGGAACACAAACTTACTTTTCTGTTGCAAACTACACTGCATACATATATAGCTGTTGTACTAGCTCCAACTCGGTTTAACAGCGTAAACTGCAGGAATTTCAAACCGGCACTAGGAAACAGGCTGAGATACCAGAGTAAAATTTTTCCTGCAACCCTTTCCCTTTGTGCTAGATGAACTAACTTCTCTCCACATACTCAGTTCTCAGAGGTAAGTGTGTGTGAAAGCCGTCCTTCACACAGTTTGTTGGCAACACAAAGTTACTTTTCAGTTGCAAACTACACTCCATATATATATATGGGGCGCTACAATCTCCAAATCGGTTTTACAGTGAAAACTGCAAGAAATTCAACACGAAACTGGGAAACAGACTGAGAATCCAGAGAAAAGTTTTCCCTGTAACACGTTCCCTTTGTTCCAGATGAACGAACTTCTCTCCACATACTCAGTTCTCAGAGATAAAAGTGTGTGAACTACGTCCTTCACCTCGCTTGTAGGGAACACATAGATTCTTTTCAATTGCAAACTACACTCCATACATATATATGTTGAGGTAGTAGTTCCAACGCGATTTTACACTGAAAACTGCAGGAACTTCAAACCGGCACTAAGAAACAGACTGAGAAAACAGAGTAAAAATTTCTCCTGCCTCCCGTTCCATTTTTGCTACATGAACGATCGCATCTTCACATGCTAACTTCTGAGAAATAAGTGTGTGTGAAAGCCGTTTTCCACGTAGCTTTTGGGGAATACATAGTTTCTTTTCACTTGCAAATTACACTCCATAGATATATAGTGGAATTTACTAGCTCCAACACAGTTTTACAGTGGAAACTGGAGGAACTTCAAACCGGCTCTAGGAAACAGAACCCAGAGAAAAAGAATCTCCTGCAAAACTTTCCCTTTGTGCTAGATGAACGAAATTCTCTCCACATACTCAGTTCTCAGAGGTAATTGTGTGTGAAAGCCTTACTTCACCTAGCTTGTTCAGAGCCCAAAGTTTGTTTTCAGTTGCGAACTACACTCCATACATATATATGGGGAAGTAGAAGCTCCACAACGATTTTAAAGTGAAAACTGCAGAAGCTTCAAACGTGCACTAAGAAAAAGACTGAGAAACCAGAGTAAATGTGTCTCCTGCAACTTACTCCCTTTGTGCTAGATAACGAACGTCTCTATACATAATAAGTTCTCACAGATATGTGTGTGTGAAAGCCGCCCTTCACCCAGCTTGTTGGGAACACAAAGGTTCTTATCAGTTTCAAATTACACTCCATATAAATATAGCGGGTAGTACAAGCTCCAACACGTTTTTACAGAGAAATCTGCAGGAACTTCAAACTGACACTAGGAAACACACTGAGAAACCAGAGTAAAAGTTTCTCGTACCTCCCCTTCCATTTGTGCTAGATGAACGATCGTCTCTTCACATGCTCACTTCTGAGAAATAAGTGTGTGTGAAAGCCGTTCTTCACCTATCTTGTTAGAAATACATAGTTTCTTTTCAGTTGCAAATTACACTCCATATATATATGGGGAGGTACTAGCTCCAACTCGGTTTTATAGGGGAAACTGGAGGAAGTTCAAACCGGCACTAGGAATCAGGCTGAGAAACCAGAGAAAAAGTATCTAATCAAAACGTTACCTTTGTGCTAGATGAACGAAAGTCTCTCCACATACTCAGTTCTCAGTGGTAAGTGTGTGTGAAAGCCGTCCTTCACCTAGCTTGTTCGGAGCACAAAGTTACTTTTCAGTTGCGAACTACAATCCATACATATATATGCGGAAGTAAAATCTCCACCACGATTTTACAGTGAAAACTGCAGGAAGTTCAAACCGGCACTAGGGAACAGACTGAGAATCCAAAGTAAAAGTTTCTCCTGTAACGCATTCCATTTGTGCTAGATAACGAACGTCTCTCCACATACCTAGTTCTCAGAGATAAATGTGTGTGAAATCCGTCCTTCAACTAGCTTGTTGGGAACACAAAGTTTCGTTTTATTTGCAAACTACAATCTATTCATATATATCGGGAGGTACAAGCTCGAAATCTTATTTACAATGAAAACGGCAGGAACTTCATACCGGCACTAGGAAACAGACTTAGAAAGCAGAGTAAAATTTTTCCGGCATACCGTTCCTTTTGTGCTAGATGAACGAAAGTCTCTCCACATACTCAGTTCTCAGAAATAAGTGTGTGTGAAAGCCGTCTTTAACCTAGCTTGTTGGGAACACAAACTTACTTTTCTGTTGCAAACTACACTGCATACATATATAGCTGTTGTACTAGCTCCAACTCGGTTTAACAGTGAAAACTGCAGGAACTTCAAACCGGCACTAGGAAACAGGCTGAGATACCAGAGTAAAATTTTTCCTGCAACCCTTTCCCTTTGTGCTAGATGAACTAACTTCTCTCCACATACTCAGTTCTCAGAGGTAAGTGTGTGTGAAAGCCGTCCTTCACACAGTTTGTTGGCAACACAAAGTTACTTTTCAGTTGCAAACTACACTCCATATATACATATGGGGCGCTACAATCTCCAAATCGGTTTTACAGTGAAAACTGCAAGAAATTCAACACGAAACTGGGAAACAGACAGAATCCAGAGAAAAGTTTTCCCTGTAACACGTTCCCTTTGTTCCAGATGAACGAACTTCTCTCCACATACTCAGTTCTCAGAGATAAAAGTGTGTGAACTACGTCCTTCACCTCGCTTGTAGGGAACACATAGATTCTTTTCAATTGCAAACTACACTCCATACATATATATGTTGAGGTAGTAGTTCCAACGCGATTTTACACTGAAAACTGCAGGAACTTCAAACTGGCACTAAGAAACAGACTGAGAAAACAGAGTAAAAATTTCTCCTGCCTCCCGTTCCATTTTTGCTACATGAACGATCGCATCTTCACATGCTAACTTCTGAGAAATAAGTGTGTGTGAAAGCCGTTTTCCACGTAGCTTTTGGGGAATACATAGTTTCTTTTCACTTGCAAATTACACTCCATAGATATATAGTGGAATTTACTAGCTCCAACACAGTTTTACAGTGGAAACTGGAGGAACTTCAAACCGGCTCTAGGAAACAGAACCCAGAGAAAAAGAATCTCCTGCAAAACTTTCCCTTTGTGCTAGATGAACGAAATTCTCTCCACATACTCAGTTCTCAGAGGTAATTGTGTGTGAAAGCCTTACTTCACCTAGCTTGTTCAGAGCCCAAAGTTTGTTTTCAGTTGCGAACTACACTCCATACATATATATGGGGAAGTAGAAGCTCCACAACGATTTTAAAGTGAAAACTGCAGAAGCTTCAAACGTGCACTAAGAAAAAGACTGAGAAACCAGAGTAAATGTGTCTCCTGCAACTTACTCCCTTTGTGCTAGATAACGAACGTCTCTATACATAATAAGTTCTCACAGATATGTGTGTGTGAAAGCCGCCCTTCACCCAGCTTGTTGGGAACACAAAGGTTCTTATCAGTTTCAAATTACACTCCATATAAATATAGCGGGTAGTACAAGCTCCAACACGTTTTTACAGAGAAATCTGCAGGAACTTCAAACTGACACTAGGAAACACACTGAGAAACCAGAGTAAAAGTTTCTCGTACCTCCCCTTCCATTTGTGCTAGATGAACGATCGTCTCTTCACATGCTCACTTCTGAGAAATAAGTGTGTGTGAAAGCCGTTCTTCACCTATCTTGTTAGAAATACATAGTTTCTTTTCAGTTGCAAATTACACTCCATATATATATGGGGAGGTACTAGCTCCAACTCGGTTTTATAGGGGAAACTGGAGGAACTTCAAACCGGCACTAGGAATCAGGCTGAGAAACCAGAGAAAAAGTATCTAATCAAAACGTTACCTTTGTGCTAGATGAACGAAAGTCTCTCCACATACTCAGTTCTCAGTGGTAAGTGTGTGTGAAAGCCGTCCTTCACCTAGCTTGTTCGGAGCACAAAGTTACTTTTCAGTTGCGAACTACAATCCATACATATATATGCGGAAGTAAATTCTCCACCACGATTTTACAGTGAAAACTGCAGGAAGTTCAAACCGGCACTAGGGAACAGACTGAGAATCCAAAGTAAAAGTTTCTCCTGTAATGCATTCCATTTGTGCTAGATAACGAACGTCTCTCCACATACCTAGTTCTCAGAGATAAATGTGTGTGAAATCCGTCCTTCAACTAGCTTGTTGGGAACACAAAGTTTCGTTTTATTTGCAAACTACAATCTATACATATATATCGGGAGGTACAAGCTCGAAATCTTATTTACAATGAAAACGGCAGGAACTTCATACCGGCACTAGGAAACAGACTTAGAAAGCAGAGTAAAATTTTTCCGGCATACCGTTCCTTTTGTGCTAGATGAACGAAAGTCTCTCCACATACTCAGTTCTCAGAAATAAGTGTGTATGAAAGCCGTCTTTAACCTAGCTTCTTGGGAACACAAACTTACTTTTCTGTTGCAAACTACACTGCATACATATATAGCTGTTGTACTAGCTCCAACTCGGTTTAACAGTGAAAACTGCAGGAACTTCAAACCGGCACTAGGAAACAGGCTGAGATACCAGAGTAAAATTTTTCCGGCATACCGTTCCTTTTGTGCTAGATGAACGAAAGTCTCTCCACATACTCAGTTCTCAGAGGTAAGTGTGTGTGAAAGCCGTCCTTCACACAGTTTGTTGGCAACACAAAGTTACTTTTCAGTTGCAAACTACACTCCATATATATATATGGGGCGCTACAAGCTCCAAATCGGTTTTACAGTGAAAACTGCAAGAAATTCAACACGAAACTGGGAAACAGACTGAGAATCCAGAGAAAAGTTTCCCCTGTAACACGTTCCCTTTGTTCCAGATGAACGAAATTCTCTCCACATACTCAGTTCTCAGAGATAAAAGTGTGTGAACTACGTCCTTCACCTAGCTTGTAGGGAACACATAGATTCTTTTCAATTGCAAACTACACTCCATACATATATATGTTGAGGTACTAGCTCCAACGCAATTTTACACTGAAAACTGCAGGAACTTCAAACCGGCACTAAGAAACAGACTGAGAAAACAGAGTAAAAATTTCTCCTGCCTCCCGTTCCATTTGTGCTACATGAACGATCGCATCTTTACATGCTCACTTCTGAGTAATAAGTGTGTGTGAAAGCCGTTTTCCACGTAGCTTTTTGGGAATACATAGTTTCTTTTCAGTTGAAAATTACACTCCATAGATATATAGTGGAATTTACTAGCTCCAACTCAGTTTTACAGTGGAAACTGGAGGAACTTCAAACCGGCTCTAGGAAACAGAGAAACCAGAGAAAAAGAATCTCCTGCAAAACTTTCCCTTTGTGCTAGATGAACGAAATTCTCTCCACATACTCAGTTCTCAGAGGTAATTGTGTGTGAAAGCCGTACTTCACCAAGCTTGTTCATAGCCCAAAGTTTGTTTTCAGTTGTGAACTACACTCCATACATATATATGGGGAAGTAGAATCTCCACCACTATTTTACAGTGAAAACTGTAGAAGCTTCAAACGTGCACTAAGAAAAAGACTGAGAAACCAGAGTAAATGTGTCTCCTGCAACTTACTCCCTTTGTGCTAGATAACGAACGTCTCTATACATAATAAGTTCTCACAGATATGTGTGTGTGAAAGCCGCCATTCACCCAGCTTGTTGGGAACACAAAGGTTCTTATCAGTTTCAAATTACACTCCATATAAATATAGCGGGTAGAACAAGCTCCAACACGTTTCTACAGAGAAATCTGAAGGAACTTCAAACTGACACTAGGAAACACACTGAGAAACCAGAGTAAAAGTTTCTCGTGCCCCCGTTCCATTTGTGCTAGATGAACGATCGTCTCTTCACATGCTCACTTCTGAGAGATAAGTGTGTGTGAAAGCCGTTCTTCACCTATCTTGTTAGGAATACATAGTTCCTTTTCAGTTGCAAATTACACTCCATATATATATGGGGAGTTACTAGCTCCAACTCGGTTTTATAGGGGAAACTGGAGGAACTTCAAACCGGCACTAGGAATCAGGCTGAGAAACCAGAGAAAAAGTATCTAATCAAAAGGTTCCCTTTGAGCTAAATGAACGAAAGTCTCTCCACATACTCAGTTCTCAGTGGTAAGTGTGTGTGAAAGCCGTCCTTCACCTAGCTTGTTCGGAGCACAAAGTTTCTTTTCAGTTGCGAACTACAATCCATACATATATATGGGAAAGTAGAATCTCCACCACGATTTTACAGTGAAAACTGCAGGAAGTTCAAACCGGCACTAGGGAACAGACTGAGAATCCAAAGTAAAAGTTTCTCCTGTAACGCATTCATTTTTTGCTAGATAACGAACGTCTCTCCACATACCTAGTTCTCAGAGATAAATGTGTGTGAAATCCGCCCTTCAACTAGCTTGTTGGGAACACAAAGTTTCATTTTATTTGCAAACTACAATCTATACATATATATCGGGAGGTACTAGCTCGAAATCTTATTTACAATGAAAACGGCAGGAACTTCATACCGGCACTTGGAAACAGACATAGAAAGAAGAGTAAAATTTTTCCGGCAAACCGTTCCTTTTGTGCTAGATGAACGAAAGTCTCTCCACATACTCAGTTCTCAGAAATAAGTGTGTGTGAAAGCCGTCTTTCACCTAGCTTGTTGGGAACACAAACTTACTTTTCTGTTGCAAACTACACTGCATACATATATAGCTTTTGTACTAGCTCCAACTCGGTTTAACAGTGAAATCTGCAGGAACTTCAAACCGGCACTAGGAAACAGGCTGAGATACCATAGTAAAATTTCACCTGCAATCCTTTCCCTTTGTGCTAGATGAACTAACGTCTCTCCACATACTCAGTTCTCAGAGGTAAGTGTGTGTGAAAGCCGTCCTTCACACAGCTTGTTGGGAACACAAAGTTACTTTCCAGTTGCAAACTACACTCCATATATATATATGGGGCGCTACAATCTCCAAATCGGTTTTACAGTGAAAACGGCAGGAAATTCAACAAGAAACTGGGAAACAGTCTGAGAATCCAGAGAAAAGTTTCCCCTGTAACACGTTCCTTTGATCCAGATTAATGAAATTCTCTTCACATACTCAGTTCTCAGAGATAAAAGTGTGTGAACTACGTCCTTCACCTAGCTTGTAGGGAACACATAGATTCTTTTCAATTGCAAACTACACTCCATACATATATATGTTGAGGTACTAGTTCCAACGCGATTTTACACTGAAAACTGCAGGAACATCAAACCGGCACTAAGAAACAGACTGAGAAAACAGAGTAAAAATTTCTGCTGCGTCCCGTTCCATTTGTGCTACATGAACGATCGCATCTTCACATGCTCACTTCTAAGAAATAAGTGTGTGTGAAAGCCGTTTTCCACGTAGCTTTTTGGGAATACATAGTTTCTTTTCACTTGCAAATAACACTCCATAGATATATATTGGGATTTACTAGCTCCAACTCAGTTTTACAGTGGAAACTGGAGGAACTTCAAACCGGCTCCAGGAAACAGAGAAACCAGAAAAAAAAATCTCCTGCAAAACTTTCCCTCTGTGCTAGATGTACGAAATTCTCTCCACATAATCAGTTCTCAGAGGTAATTGTGTGTGAAAGCCGTACTTCACCTAGCTTGTTCAGAGCCCAAAATTTGATTTCAGTAGCGAACTACACTCCATACATATATATGGTAGAAGCTCCACCACTATTTTACAGTGAAAACTGCAGAAGCTTCAAACGTGCACTAAGAAAAAGACTGAGAAACCAGAGTACATGTGTCTCCTGCAACTTACTCACTTTGTGCTAGATAACGAACGTCTCTATACATAATAAGTTCTCACAGATATGTGTGTGTGAAAGCCGCCCTTCACCCAGCTTGTTGGGAACACAAAGGTTCTTATCAGTTTCAAATTACACTCCATATATATATAGCGGGTAGTACAAGCTCCAACACGTTTTTACAGAGAAATCTGCAGGAACTTCAAACTGACACTAGGAAACACACTGAGAAACCAGAGTAAAAGTTTCTCGTGCCCCCGTTCCATTTGTGCTAGATGAACGATCGTCTCTTCACATGCTCAATTCTGAGAGATAAGTGTGTGTGAAAGCCGTCCTTCACCCAGCTTGTTAGGAATACATAGTTTCTTTTCAGTTGCAAATTACACTCAATATATATATGGAGAGGTACTAGCTACAACTCGGTTTTATAGGGGAAACTGGAGGAAATTCAAACCGGCACTAACAATCAGGCTGAGAAACCAGAGAAAAAGTATCTAATAAAAACGTTCCCTTTGTGCTAGATGAACGAAAGTCTCTCCACATACTCAGTTCTCAATTGTAAGTGTGTGAGAAAGCCGTCTTTCACCTAGCTTGTTCGGAGCACAAAGTTTCTTTTCAGTTGCGAACTACAATCCATACATATATATGGGGAATTAGAATCTCCAACAAGATTTTACAGTGAAAACAGCAGGAAGTTCAAACCGGCACTAGGGAACAGAATGAGAATCCAAAGTAAAAGTTTTTCCTGTAACGAATTCCATTTGTGCTAGATAACGAACGTCTCTCCACATACTTAGTTCGCAGAGATAAATGTGTGTGAAATCGTTCCTTCAACTACCTTGTTGGGAACACAAAGTTTCGTTTTATTTGCAAACTACAATCTATACATATATATCGGGAGGTACTAGCTCGAAATCTTATTTACAATGAAAACGCAAGGAACTTCATACCGGCACTTGGAAACAGACTTAGAAACAGGGTAAAATTTTTCCGGCATACCGTTCCATTTGTGCTAGATGAACGAAAGTCTCTCCACATACTCAGTCCTCAGAAATAAGTGTGTGTGAAAGCCGTCCTTCACCTAGCTTGTTCAGAGCCCAAAGTTTGCTTTCAGTTGCGATCTACACTCCATACATATATATGGGGAAGTAGAAGCTATACCATGATTTTACAGTGAAAACTGCAGAAGCTTCAAACGTGCACTAAGAAAAATACTGAGAAACCGGAGTAAATGTGTCTCCTGCAACATATTCCCTTTGTGCTAGATAACGAACGTCTCTATACATAATAAATTCTCACAGATAAGTGTGAGTGAAAGCGGTACTTCACACAGCTTGTTGGGAACACAAAGTTTCTTTTAAGTTTCAATTTACACTCCATACATATATAGCGGTTAGTACAAGCTCCAACACGTTTTTACAGAGATATCTGCAGGAAATTCAAACTGACACTAGGAAACAGACTGAGAAACCAGAGAAAAAGTTTCTCCTGCCTCCCGTTCCATTGGTGCTAGATGAACGATCGTCTCTTCACATGCTCACTTCTGAGAGTAAGTGTGTGTGAAAGCCGTTCTTCACCTAGCTTGTTAGGAATACATAGTTTCTTTTCAGTTGCATATTACACTCCATATATATATGGGGAGGTACTAGCTCCAACTCGGTTTTATAGTGGAAACTGGAGGAACTTCAAACTGGCACTAAGAAACAGGCTGAGAAACCAGAGAAAAAGTATCTCCTCAAAATGTTCCCTTTGTGCTAGATGAACGAAAGTCTCTCCACATACTCAGTTCTCAGTGGAAAGTGTGTGTGAAAGCCGTACTTCACCTAGCTTGTTCGGAGCACAAAGTTTCTTTTCAGTTGCGAACTACAATCCATACATATATATGGGGAAGTAGAATCTCCACCACGATTTTACAGTGAAAACTGCAGGAAGTTCAAACCGGCACTAGGGAACAGACTGAGAATCCAAAGTAAAAGTTTCTCCTGTAACGCATTCCATTTGTGCTAGATAACGAACGTCTCTCCACATACTTAGTTCTCAGAGATAAATGTGTGTGAAATCCGTCCTTCAACTAGCTTGTTGGGAACACAAAGTTTCGTTTTATTTGCAAACTACAATCTATACATATATATCGGGAGGTACAAGCTCGAAATCTTATTTACAATGAAAACGGCAGGAACATCATACCGGCACTAGGAAACAGACTTAGAAAGCAGAGTAAAATTTTTTTGGCATACCGTTCCTTTAGTGCTAGATGTATGAAATTCTCTCCACATACTCAGTTCTCAGAAATAAGTGTGTGTGAAAGACGTCTTTAACCTAGCTTGTTGGGAACACAAACTTACATTTCTGTTGCAAACTACACTCCATACATATATAGCAGTTGTACTAGCTCCAACTCGGTTTAACAGCGTAAACTGCAGGAACTTCAAACTGGCACTAGGAAACAGGCTGAGAAACCAGAGTAAAATTTCTCCTGCAATCCTTTCCCTTTGTTCTAGATGAACTAAAGTCTCTCCACATACTCAGTTCCAAGAGGTAAGTGTGTGTGAAAGCCGTCCTTCACACAGCTTGTTGGCAACACAAAGTTACTTTTCAGTTGCAAACTACACTCCATATATATATATGGGGCGCTAAAATCTCCAACTCGATTTTACAGTGAAAACTGCAGGAAATTCAACACGAAAATGGGAAACATACTGAGAAACCAGAGAAAAGTTTCCCCTGTAAAACGTTCCCTTTGATCCAGATGAACGAACTTCTCTCTACATAATCAGTTCTCAGAGATAAGAGTGTGTGAACTACGTCCTTCACCTAGCTTGTTGGGAACACATAGTTTCTTTTCAATTGCAAAATACACTCCATACATATATATGTTGAGGTACGAGCTCCAACGCGATTTTACACTGAAATCTGCAGGAACTTCAAACTGGCACTAGGAAACACACTGAGAAACCAGAGTAAAAGTTTCTCCTGCGTCCCGTTCAAATTGTGCTAGATGAAAGATCGTCTCTTCACATGCTCACTTCTGAGAGTAAGTGTGTGTGAAAGCCGTTCTTCACCTAGCTTGTTAGGAATACATAGTTTCTTTTCGGTTGCAAATTACACTCCATATATATATGGGGAGGTACTACCTCCAACTCGGTTTTATAGTGGAAACTGGAGGAACTTCAAACCGGCACTAGGAATCAGGCTGAGAAACCAGAGAATAAGTAACTCCTCAAAACGTTCCCTTTGTGCTAGATGAACGAACGTCTCTCCACATGCTCAGTTCTGAGTGAAATGTGTGTGTGAAAGTCGCCCTTCACCTAGCTTGTTCGGAGCACAAAGTTTCTTTTCAGTTGCGAACTATAATCCATACATATATATGGGGAAGTAGAATCTCCACCACGATTTTACAGTGAAAACTGCAGGAAGTTCAAACCGGCACTAGGGAACAGACTGAGAATCCAAAGTAAAATTTTCTCCTATAACGCATTCCATTTGTGCTACATAACGAACGTCTCTCCACATACTTAGTTCTCAGAGATAAATGTGTGTGAAATCCGTCCTTCAACTAGCTTGTTGGGAACACAAAGTTTCGTTTTATTTGCAAACTACAATCAATACATATATATCGGGTGGTATTAGCTCGAAATCTTATTTAAAATGAAAACCGCAGGAACTTCATACTGGCACTAGGAAACAGACATAGAAACCAGAGTAAACTTTTTCCGGCATACCGTTCCTTTTGTGCTAGATGAACGAAAGTCTCTCCACATATTCAGTTCTCAGATATAAGTGTGTGTGAAAGACGTCTTTAACCTAGCTTGTTGGGAACACAAACTTACTTTTCTGTTGCAAACTACACACCATACATATATAGCAGTTGTACTAGCTCCAACTCGGTTTAACAGTGAAAACTGCAGGAACTTCAAACCGGAACTAGGAAACAGGCTGAGAAACCAGTGTAAAATTTCTCCTGAATTCCGTTCCATTTGTGCTAGATGAACGATCGTCTCTTCACATGCTCACTTCTGAGAGATAAGTGTGCGTGAATGCCGTTCTTCACCTAGCTTTTTAGGAATACATAGTTTCTATTATGTTGCAAATTACACTCAATATATACATGGGGAGGTACTAGCTCCAACTCGGTTTTATAGTGGAAACTGCAGGAACTTCAAACCAGCACTAGGAAACAGGCTGACAAACCAGGGAAAAAGTATCTCCTCAAAATGTTCCCTTTGTGCTAGATGAATGAAAGTCTCTCCACATACTCAGTTCTCAATGGTAAGTTTGTATGAAAGCCGTCCTTCACCTAGTTTGTTCAGAGCCCAAATTTTGTTTTCAGTTGCAAACTACACTCCATACATATATATGGGGAAGTAGAAGCTCCACCACGATTTTACTGTGAAAACTGCAGAAGCTTCAAACGTGCACTAAGAAACAGACTGAGAAACCAGAGTAAATGTGCCTCCAGCTACCCATTCCCTTTGTGCTAGATAACGAACGTCTCTATACAAAATAAGTTCTCACAGATAATTGTGATTGAAAGCTGTTCTTCACCCAGCTTGTTGGGAAAACAAAGTTTATTTTTAGTTTCAAATTACACTCCATACAAATATAGAGGGTAGTACATGCTCCAACACGTTTTTACAGAGAAATTTGCAGGAACTTCAAACTGACACTAGGAAACAGACTGAGAACCCAGAGTAAAAGTTTCTCATGCCTCCCGTTCCATTTGTGCTAGATGAACGATCGTCTCTTCACATGCTCACTTCTGAGAGTTAAGTGTGTGTGAAAGCCGTTCTTCACCAAGCTTGTTAGGAATACATAGTTTCTTTTCAGTTGCAAATTACACTCCATATATATATGGGGAGGTACTAGCTCCAAATCGGTTTTATAGTGGAAAATGGAGGAACTTCTAATCGGCACTATGAAACAGGCTGAGATACCAGAGAAAAAGTATCTCCTCAAAACGTTCCCTTTGTGCTAGATGAACGAAAGTCTCTCCACATACTCAGTTCTCAGTGGTAAGTGTGAGTGAAAGCCGTCCTTCACCTAGATTGTTTGGAGCACAAAGTTTCTTTTCAGTTGCGAACTACAATCCATACATATATATGGGGAAGTACAATCTCCACCACGATTTTACATTGAAAACTGCAGGAAGTTCAAACCGGCACTAGGGAACAGACTGAGAATCCAAAGTAAAAGTTTCTCCTGTAACGCATTCCATTTGTGCTAGATAACGAACGTCTCTCCACATACTTAGTTCTCAGAGATAAATGTGTGTGAAATCCGTCCTTCAACAAGCTTGTTGGGAACACAAAGTTTCGTTTTATTTGCAAACTACAATCTATACATATATATCGGGAGGTACTAGCTCGAAATCTTATTTACAATGAAAACGGCAGGAACTTCATACCGGCACTAGGAAACAGACTTAGAAACCAGAGTAAAATTTTTCCGATATAACGTTCCTTTTGTGCTAGATGAACGAAAGTCTATCCACATACTCAGTTCTCAGAAATAAGTGTGTGTGAAAGCCGTCTTTAAACAAGCTTGTTGGGAACACAAACTTACTTTTCTGTTGCAAACTACACTCCATACATATATAGCAGTTGTACTAGCTCCAACTCGGTTTAACAGTGAAAACGGCAGGAACTTCAAACCGGCACTAGGAAACAGGCTGAGAAACCAGAGTAAAATTTCTCCTGCAACCCTTTCCTTTGTGCTAGATGAACTAAAGTCTCTCCACATACTCAGTTCTCAGAGGTAAGTGTGTGTGAAAGCCGTCCTTCACACAGCTTGTTGGCAACACAAAGTTACTTTTCAGTTGCAAACTACACTCCATATATATATATGGGGCGCTAAATTCTCCAACTCGGTTTTACAGTGAATACTGCAGGAAAATCAACACGAAATGTGAAACAGACTGAGAAACCAGAGAAAAGTTTCCCCTGTAAAATGTTCCCTTTGATCCAGATGAACGAACTTCTCTCCACATAATCAGTTCTCAGAGATAAGAGGTGTGTGAACTACGTCCTTCATCTAGCATGTTGGGAACACATAGTTTCTTTTCAATTGCAAACTACACTCCATATATATATATGTTGAGGTACTAGCACCAACGCGATTTTACACTGAAAACTGCAGGAACTTCAAACCGGCACTAGGAAACACACTGAGAAACCAGAGTAAAATTTTCTCATGCCTCCCGTTCCATTTGTGCTAGATGAACGATCGTCTCTTCACATGCTCACTTCTGAGAGATAAGTGTGTGTGAAAGCCGTTCTTCACCTAGCTTGTTAGGAATACATAGTTTCTTTTCGGTTGCAAATTACACTCCATATATATATGGGGAGGTACTAGCTCCAACTCGTTTTTATTGTGGAAACTGGAGGAACTTCAAACCGGCACTAGGAAACAGGCTGAGAAACCAGAGAAAAAGTATCTCCTCAAAACGTTCCCTTTGTGCTAGATGAACGAAAGTCTCTCCACATACTCAGTTCTCAATGATAAATGTGTGTGAAAGCCGTCCTTCACCTAGCTTGTTCGGAGCACAAAGTTTCTTTTCAGTTGCGAACTACAATCCATACATATATATGGGGAAGTAGAATCTCCACCACGATTTTACAGTGAAAAATTCAGGAAGATCATACCGGCAATAGGGAACAGACTGAGAATCCAAAGTAAAAGTTTCTCCTGTAACGCATTCCATTTGTGCTAGATAACGAACGTCTCTCCACATACTCATTTCTCAGAGATAAATGTGTGTGAAATCCGTCCTTCAACTAGCTTGTTGGTAACACAAAGTTTCGTTTTATTTACAAACTACCATCTATACATATATATAGGGAGGTACTAGCTCGAAATCTTATTTACAATGAAAACGGCAGGAACTTCATACCGGCACTAGGAAACAGACTTAGAAAGCAGAGTAAAATTTTTCCGGCATACCGTTCCTTTTGTGCTAGATGAACGAAAGTCTCTCCACATACTCAGTTCTCAGAAATAAGTGTGTGTGACAGCCGTCTTTAAACTAGCTTGTTGGGAACACAAACTTACTTTTCTGTTGCAAACTACACTCCATACATATATAGCAGTTGTACTAGCTCCAACTCGGTTTAACACTGAAAACTGCAGGAACTTCAAACCGGGCACTAGGAAACAGGCTGAGAAAGCAGAGTAAAATTTCTCCTGCAAACCATTTCCCTTTGTGCTAGATGAACTAACTTCTCTCCACATACTCAGTTCTCAGATGTAATTGTGTGTGAAAGCCGTCCTTCACACAGCTTGTTGGCAACACAAAGTTACTTTTCAGTTGCAAACTACACTCCATATATATATATGGGGCGCTACAAGCTCCAACTCGGTTTTTACAGTGAAAAATGCAGGAAATTCAACACGAAAGTGGGAAACAGACTGAGAAACCAGAGAAAAGTTTCCCCTGTAACATGTTCCCTTTGATCCAGATTAATGAAATTCTCTCCACATACTCAGATCTCAGAGATAAGAGTGTGTGAACTACATACTTCACCTAGCTTGTTGGGAACACATAGTTTCTTTTCAATTGCAAACTACACTCCATACATATATATGTTGAGGTACTAGCTCCAACGCGATTTTACACTGAAAACTGCAGGAACTTCAAACCGGCACTAGGAAACAGACTGAGAAAACAGAGTAAAATTCTACTGCCTCCCGTTCCATTTGTGCTAGGTGAACGATCGTCTCTTCACATGCTCACTTCTGAGAGATAAGTGTGTGTGAAAGCCGTTCTTCACCTAGCTTTTTGGGAATACATAGTTTCTTTTCAGTTGCAAATTACACTCCATAGATATATAGTGGAAGGTACTAGATCTAAATCGGTTTTACAGTGGAAATTGGAGGAACTTCAAACTGGCACTAGGATACAGAGAAACCAGAGTAAAAGAATCTCCTGCAAACCGTTCACTTTGGGCCAGATGAACGAACTTCTCTCCACATACTCAGATCTCTGAGGTAATAGTGTGTGAAAGCCGTCCTTCACCTAGCTTGTTCAGAGCCCAAAGTTTGCTTTCAGTTGCGAGCTAAACTCCATACATATATATGGGGAAGTAGAAGCTCCACCATGATTTTACAGTGAAAACTGCAGAAGCTTCAAACGTGCACTAAGAAAAATACTGAGAAACTGGAGTAAATGTGTCTCCTGCAACATATTCCTTTTGTGCTATATAACGAACGTCTCTATACATAATAAGTTCTCACAGATAAGTGTGAGTGAAAGCCGTCCTTCACACAGCTTGTTGGGAACACAAAGTTTCTTTTAAGTTTCAATTTACACTCCATACATATATAGAGGTTAGTACAAGCTCCAACACGTTTTTACAGAGAAATCTGCAGGAAATTCAAACTGACACTAGGAAACAGACTGAGAAACCAGAGAAAAAGTTTCTCCTGCCTCCCGTTCCATTTGTGCTAGATGAACGATCGTCTCTTCACATGCTCACTTCTGAGAGATAAGTGTGTGTGAAAGCCGTTCTTCACCTAGCTTGTTAGGAATACATAGTTTTCTTTTCAGTTGCATATTACACTCCATATATATATGGGGAGGTACTAGCTCCAACTCGGTTTTATAGTGGAAACTGGAGGAACTTCAAACCGGCACTAAGAAACAGGCTGAGAAACCAGAGAAAAAGTATCTCCTCAAAACGTTCCCTTTGTGCTAGATGAACGAAAGTCTCTCCACATACTCAGTTCTCAGTGGAAAGTGTGTGTGAAAGCCTTACTTCACCTAGCTTGTTCGGAGCACAAAGTTTCTTTTCAGTTGCGAAATACAATCCATACATATATATGGGGAACTAGAATCTCCACCACGATTTTACAGTGAAAAATTCAGGAAGTTCAAAACGGCACTAGGGAACAGACTGAGAATCCAAAGTAAAAGTTTCTCCTGTAACACATTCCATTTGTGCTAGATAACGAACGTCTCTCCACATACTTAGTTCTCAGAGATAAATGTGTGTGAAATCCGTCTTCAACTAGCTTGTTGGGAACACAAAGTTTCGTTTTATTTGCAACTACAATCTATACATATATATCGGGATGGTACTAGCTCGAAATCTTATTTACAATGAAAACTGCAGGAACTTCATACCGGCACTAGGAAACAGACTTAGAAAGCAGAGTAAAATTTTTCCATCATACCGTTCCTTTTGTGCTAGATGTATGAAAGTCTCTCCACATACTCAGTTCTCAGAAATAAGTGTGTGTGAAAGTCGTCTTTAACCTAGCTTGTTGGGAACACAAACTTACATTTCTGTTGCAAACTACACTCCATACATATATAGCAGTTGTACTAGCTCCAACTCGGTTTAACAGGTAAACTGCAGGAACTTCAAACCGGCACTAGGAAACAGGCTGAGAAACCAGAGTAAAATTTCTCCTGCAATCATTTCCCTTTGTGCTAGTTGAACTAAAGTCTCTCCACATACTCAGTTCCAAGAGGTAAGTGTGTGTGAAAGCCGTCCTTCACACAGCTTGTTGGCAACACAAAGTTACTTTTCAGTTGCAAACTACACTCCATATATATATATGGGGTTCTAAAATCTCCAACTCGGTTTTACAGTGAAAACTGCAGGAAATTCAACACGAAAACTGGGAATCAGACGGAGAAACCAGAGAAAAGTTTCCCCAGGAAAACGTTCCCTTTGATCCAGATGCACGAACTTCTCACCACATACTCAGTTCTCAAAGAAAAGAGTGTGTGAACTACGTCCTTCACATAGCTTGTTGGGAACACATAGTTTATTTTCAATTGCAAACTACACTCCATACATACATATGGGGAGGTAATAGCTCCAACGCGATTTTACACAGAAAACTGCAGGAACTTCAAACCGGCACTAGGAAACAGAGTGAGAAACCAGAGTAAAATTTCTCATGCCTCCCATTCCATTTGTGCTAGATGAACGATCGTCTCTTCACATGCTCACTTCTGAGAGATAAGTGTGCATGAAAGCCGTTCTTCACCTAGCTTTTTAGGAATACATAGTTTCTATTCTGTTGCAAATTACACTCAATATATATATGGGGAGGTACTAGCTCCAACTCGGTTTTATACTGGAAACTGCAGGAACTTCAAAACGGCACTAGGAAACAGGCTGAGAAACCAGAGGAAAAAGTATCTCCTCAAAATGTTCCCTTTGTGCTAGATGAACGAAAGTCTCTCCACATACTCAGTTCTCAGTGGTAAGTTTGTGTGAAAGCGGTCCTTCACCTAGTTTGTTCAGAGCCCAAAGTTTGTTTTCAGTTGCAAACTACACTCCATACATATATATGCGGAAGTAGAAGCTCCACCACGATTTTACTGTGAAAACTGCAGAAGCTTCAAACGTGCACTAAGAAACAGACTGAGAAACCAGAGTAAATGTTCCTCCAGCTACACATTCC
The DNA here is from genome assembly GCF_009834535.1 of Camelus ferus. Taxonomy (NCBI): domain Eukaryota; kingdom Metazoa; phylum Chordata; class Mammalia; order Artiodactyla; family Camelidae; genus Camelus; species Camelus ferus. The sequence goes on from NC_045716.1 coordinate 47,604, forward strand.
CTTAGTGTTAGATAACGAACGTCTCTATACATAATAAGTTCTCACAGATAAGTGTGATTGAAAGCTGTTCTTCACCCAGCTTGTTGGGAAAACAAAGTTTATTTTCAGTTTACAAATTACACTCCATACATATATAGAGGGTAGTACAATGCTCCAACACGTTTTTACAGAGAAATCTGCAGGAACTTCAAACTGACACTAGGAAACAGACTGAGAACCCAGAGTAAAGTTTCTACTGCCTCCCGTTCCATTTGTGCTAGATGAACGATCGTCTCTTCACATGCTCACTTCTGAGAGTTAAGTGTGTGTTAAAGCCGTTCTTCACCTAGCTTGTTAGGAATACATAGTTTCTATTCGGTTGCAAATTACACTCCATATATATATGGGAAAGTACTAGCTCCAACTCGGTTTTATAGTGGAAACTGGAGGAACTTCAAACAGGCACTAGGAAACAGGCTGAGAAACCAGAGAAAAAGTATCTCCTCAAAACGTTCCCTTTGTGCTAGATGAACGAAAGTCTCTCCACATACTCAGTTCTCAGTGGTAAGTGTGAGTGAAAGCCGTCCTTCACCTAGATTGTTTGGAGCACAAAGTTTCTTTTCAGTTGCGAACTACAATCCATACATATATATGGGGAAGTACAATCTCCACCACGATTTTACATTGAAAACTGCAGGAAGTTCAAACCGACACTAGGGAACAGACTGAGAATCCAAAGTAAAGTTTCTCCTGTAACGCATTCCATTTGTGCTAGATAACGAACGTCTCTCCACATACTTAGTTTCTCAGAGATAAATGTGTGTGAAATCCGTCCTTCAACAAGCTTGTTGGGAACACAAAGTTTCGTTTTATTTGCAAACTACAATCTATACATATATATCGGGAGGTACTAGCTCGAAATCTTATTTACAATGAAAACGGCAGGAACTTCATACCGGCACTAGGAAACAGACTTAGAAACCAGAGTAAAATTTTTCCGACATAACGTTCCTTTGTGCTAGATGAACGAAAGTCTCTCCACATACTCAATTCTCAGAAATAAGTGTGTGTGAAAGCCGTCTTTAAACAAGCTTGTTGGGAACACAAACTTACTTTTCTGTTGCAAACTACACTCCATACATATATAGCAGTTGTACTAGCTCCAACTCGGTTTAACAGCGAAAACTGCAGGAACTTCAAACCGGCACTAGGAAACAGGCTGAGAAACCAGAGTAAATTTCTCCTGCAACCCTTTCCTTTGTGCTAGATGAACTAACGTCTCTCCACATACTCAGTTCTCAGAGGTAAGTGTGTGTGAAAGCCGTCCTTCACACAGCTTGTTGGCAACACAAAGTTACTTTTCAGTTGCAAACTACACTCCATATATATATATGGGGCGCTAAAATCTCCAACTCGGTTTTACAGTGAATACTGCAGGAAATCAACACGAAAATGTGAAACAGACTGAGAAACCAGAGAAAAGTTTCCCCTGTAAAATGTTCCCTTTGATCCAGATGAACGAACTTCTCTCCACATAATCAGTTCTCAGAGATAAGAGTGTGTGAACTACGTCCTTCATCTAGCATGTTGGGAACACATAGTTTCTTTTCAATTGCAAACTACACTCCATATATATATATGTTGAGGTACTAGCACCAACGCGATTTTACACTGAAACTGCAGGAACTTCAAACCGGCACTAGGAAACACACTGAGAAACCAGAGTAAAATTTTCTCATGCCTCCCGTTCCATTTGTGCTAGATGAACGATCGTCTCTTCACATGCTCACTTCTGAGAGATAAGTGTGTGTGAAAGCCGTTCTTCACCTAGCTTGTTAGGAATACATAGTTTCTTTTCGGTTGCAAATTACACTCCATATATATATGGGGAGGTACTAGCTCCAACTCGGTTTTATAGTGGAAACTGGAGGAACTTCAAACCGGCACTAGGAAACAGGCTGAGAAACCAGAGAAAAAGTATCTCCTCAAAACGTTCCCTTTGTGCTAGATGAACGAAAGTCTCTCCACATACTCAGTTCTCAGTGATAAATGTGTGTGAAAGCCGTCCTTCACCTAGCTTGTTCGGAGCACAAAGTTTCTTTTCAGTTGCGAACTACAATCCATACATATATATGGGGAAGTAGAATCTCCACCACGATTTTACAGTGAAAACTGCAGGAAGATCATACCGGCAATAGGGAACAGACTGAGAATCCAAAGTAAAAGTTTCTCCTGTAACGCATTCCATTTGTGCTAGATAACGAACGTCTCTCCACATACTCAGTTCTCAGAGATAAATGTGTGTGAAATCCGTCCTTCAACTAGCTTGTGGTAACACAAAGTTTCGTTTTATTTGCAAACTACAATCATATAATATATATCGGGAAGTATTAGCTCGAAATCTTATTTACAATGAAAACCGGCAGGAACTTCATACTGGCACTAGGAAACAGACTTAGAAACCAGAGTAAACTCTTTCCGGCATACCGTTCCTTTTGTGCTAGATGAACGAAAGTCTCTCCACATACTCAGTTCTCAGAAATAAGTGTGTGTGAACAGCCGTCTTTAACCTAGCTTGTTGGGAACACAAACTTACTTTTCTGTTGCAAACTACACTCCATACATATATAGCAGTTGTACTAGCCTCCAACTCAGGTTTAACACGTGAAAACTGCAGGAACTTCAAACCGGCACTAGGAATCAGGCTGAGAAAGCCAGAGTAAAATTTCTCCTGCAACCCTTTCCCTTTGTGCTAGATGAACTAACGTCTCTCCACATACTCAGTTCTCAGAGGTAATTGTGTGTGAAAGCCGTCCTTCACACAGTTTGTTGGGCAACACAAAGTTACTTTTCAGTTGCAAACTACACTCCATATATATATATGGGGAGCTACAAAGCTCCAACTCGGTTTTACAGTGAAAAACTGCAGGAAATTCAACACGAAAGTGGGAAACAGACTGAGAAACCAGAGAAAAGTTTCCCCTGTAAACATGTTCCCTTTGATCCAGATTAATGAAATTCTCTCCACATACTCAGATTCTCAGAGATAAGAGTGTGTGAACTAATGTCCTTCACCTAGCTTGTTGGGAACACATAGTTTCTTTTCAATTGCAAACTACACTCCATACATATATATGTGAGGTAATAGCTCCAACGCGATTTTACACTGAAAACTGCAGGAACTTCAAACCGGCACTAGGAAACAGAGTGAGAAACCAGAGTAAAAATTTCTCATGCCTCCCATTCCATTTGTGCTAGATGAACGATCGTCTCTTCACATGCTCACTTCTGAGAGATAAGTGTGCAGTGAAAGCCGTTCTTCACCTAGCTTTTTAGGAATACATAGTTTCTATTCTGTTGCAAATTACACTCAAATATATATGGGGAGGTACTACCTCCAACTCGGGTTTATAGTGGAAACTGCAGGAACTTAAACCCGGCACTAGGAAACAGGCTGAGAAACGAGAGAAAAAGTATCTCCTCAAAATGTTCCCTTTGTGCTAGATGAACTAAAGTCTCTCCACATACTCATTTCTCAGTGGTAAGTTTGTGTGAAAGCCGTCCTTCACCTAGTTTGTTCAGATCCCAAAGTTTGTTTTCAGTTGCAAACTACACTCCATACATATATATGCGGAAGTAGAAGCTCCACCACGATTTTACTGTGAAAACTGCAGAAGCTTCAAACGTGCACTAAGAAACAGACAGAGAAACCAGAGTAAATGTTTCTCCAGCTACCCATTCCCTTTGTGCTAGATAACGAACGTCTCTATACATAATAAGTTCTCACAGATAAGTGTGATTGAAAGCTGTTCTTCACCCAGCTTGTTGGGAAAACAAAGTTTATTTTCAGTTACAAATTACACTCCATACATATATAGAGGGTAGTACTAAGCTCCAACACGTTTTTACAGAGAAATCTGCAGGAACTTCAATACTGACACTAGGAAACAGACTGAGAACCCAGAGTAATAGTTTCTCCTGCCTCCCGTTCCATTTGTGCTAGATGAACGATCGTCTCTTCACATGCTCACTTCTGAGAGATTAAGTGTGTGTTAAAGCCGTTCTTCACCTAGCTTGTTAGGAATACATAGTTTCTATTCGGTTGCAAATTACACTCCATATATATATGGGGAAGTACTAGCTCCAACTCGGTTTTATAGTGGAAACTGGAGGAACTTCAAACAGGCACTAGGAAACAGGCTGAGAAACCAGAGAAAAAGTATCTCCTCAAAACGTTCCCTTTGTGCTAGATGAACGAAAGTCTCTCCACATACTCAGTTCTCAGTGGTAAGTGTGATGTGAAATGCCGTCCTTCACCTAGCTTGTTCGGAGCACAAAGTTTCTTTTCAGTTGCGAACTACAATCCATACATATATATGGGGAAGTAGAATCTCCACCACGATTTTACAGTGAAAACTGCAGGAAGTTCAAACCGGCACTAGGGAACAGACTGAGAATCCAAAGTAAATGTTTCTCCTGTAACGCATTCCATTTGTGCTAGATAACGAACGTCTCTCCACATACTTAGTTCTCAGAGATAAATGTGTGTGATCCGTCCTTCAACTAGCTTGTTGGGAACACAAAGTTTCGTTTTATTTGCAAACTACAATCTATACATATATATCGGGAGGTACTAGCTCGAAATCTTATTTACAATGAAAACTGGCAGGAACTTCATACCGGCACTAGGAAACAGACTTAGAAACCAGAGTAAAATTTTTCCGACATACCGTTCCTTTTGTGCTAGATGAACGAAAGTCTCTCCACATACTCAAGTTCTCAGAAATAAGTGTGTGTGAAAGCCGTCTTTAAACTAGCTTGTTGGGAACACAAACTTACTTGTCTGTTGCAAACTACACTCCATACATATATAGCAGTTGTACTAGCTCCAACTCGGTTTAACAGCGAAAACTGCAGGAACTTCAAACCGGCACTAGGAAACAGGCTGAGAAACCAGAGTAAAATTTCTCCTGCAACCCTTTCCTTTGTGGCTAGATGAACTAACGTCTCTCCACATACTCAGTTCTCAGAGGTAAGTGTGTGTGAAAGCCGTCCTTCACACAGCTTGTTGGGAACACAAAGTACTTTTCAGTTGCAAACTACACTCCATATATATATACGGGGCGCTACAATCTCCAACTCGGTTTTACAGTGAATACTGCAGGAAATTCAACACGAAAATCTGAAACAGACTGAGAAACCACAGAAAAGTTTCCCCTGTAAAACGTTCCCTTTGATCCAGATGAACGAACTTCTGTCCACATAATCAGTTCTCAGAGATAAGAGTGTGTGAACTACGTCCTTCATCTAGCTTGTTGGGATCACATAGTTTCTTTTCAATTGCAAACTACACTCCATACATATATATGTTGAGGTACTAGCTCCAACGCGATTTTACACTGAAATCTGCAGGAACTTCAAACCGGCACTAGGAAACACACTGAGAAACCAGAGTAAAATTTTCCCATGCCTCCCGTTCCATTTGTGCTAGATGAACGATCGTCTCTTCACATGCTCACTTCTGAGAGATAAGTGTGTGTGAAAGCCGTTCTTCACCTAGGCTTGTTAGGAATACATAGTTTCTTTTCGGTTGCAAATTACACTCCATATATATATGGGGAGGTACTAGCTCCAACTCGGTTTTATAGTGGAAACTGGAGGAACTTCAAACCGGCACTAGGAAACAGGCTGAGAAACCAGAGATAAAGTATCACCTCAAAACGTTCCCTTTGTGCTAGATGAACGAAAGTCTCTCCACATATTCAGTTCTCAGTTGTAAATGTGTGTGAAAGACGTCCTTCACCTAGCTTGTTCGGAGCACAAAGTTTCTTTTCAGTTGCAAACTAAATCCATACATATATAAGGGGAAGTAGAATCTCCACCACGATTTTACAGTGAAAACTGCAGGAAGATCATACCGGCAATAGCGAACAGACTGAGGATCCAAAGTAAAAGTTTCTCCTGTAACGCATTTCATTTGTGCTAGATAACGAACGTCTCTCCACATACTTAGTTCTCAGAGATAAATATGTGTGAAATCCGTCCTTCAACTAGCTTTTTGGTAACACAAAGTTTCGTTTTATTTGCAAACTACAATCTATACATATATATCGGGAGGTATTAGCTCGAAATCTTATTTACAATGAAAACTGCAGGAACTTCATACCGGCACTAGGAAACAGACTTAGAAACCAGAGTCAAATTTTTCCGGCATACCGTTCCTTTTGTGCTAGATGAACGAAAGTCTCTCCACATACTCAGTTCTCAGAAATAAGTGTGTGTGAAAGCCGTCTTTAAACTAGCTTGTTGGGAACACAAACTTACTTTTCTGTTGCAAACTACACTCCATACATATATAGCAGTTGTACTAGCTCCAACTCGGTTTAACACTGAAAACTGCAGGAACTTCAAACCGGCACTAGGAAACAGGCTGAGAAAGCAGAGTAAAATTTCTCCTGCAACCATTTCCTTTGTGCTAGATGAACTAACTTCTCTCCACATACTCAGTTCTCAGATGTAAGTGTGTGTGAAAGCCGTCCTTCACACAGCTTGTTGGCAACACAAAGTTACTTTTCAGTTGCAAACTACACTCCATATATATATACTGGGGCGCTACAAGCTCCAACTCGGTTTTACAGTGAAAAATGCAGGAAATTCAACACGAAAGTGGGAAACAGACTGAGAAACCAGAGAAAGTTTCCCCTGTAAACATGTTCCCTTTGATCCAGATGAACGAACTTCTCTCCACATACTCAGTTCTCAGAGATAAGAGTGTGTGAACTACGTCCTTCATCTAGCTTGTTGGGATCACATAGTTTCTTTTCAATTGCAAACTACACTCCATACATATATATGTTGAGGTACTAGCTCCAACGCGATTTTACACTGAAAACTGCAGGAACTTCAAACCGGCACTAGGAAACAGACTGAGAAAACAGAGTAAAATTTCTACTGCCTCCCGTTCCATTTGTGCTAGGTGAACGATCGTCTCTTCACATGCTCACTTCTGAGAGATAAGTGTGTGTGAAAGCCGTTCTTCACCTAGCTTTTTGGAATACATAGTTTCTTTTCAGTTGCAAATTACACTCCATAGATATATAGTGGAAGGTACTAGATCTAAATCGGTTTTACAGTGGAAATTGGAGGAACTTCAAACTGGCACTAGGATACAGGGAGAAACCAGAGTAAAAGAATCTCCTGCAAACGTTCACTTTGGGCCAGATGAACGAACTTCTCTCCACATACTCAGATTCTGAGTGTAATAGTGTGTGAAAGCCGTCCTTCACCTAGCTTGTTCAGAGCCCAAAGTTTGCTTTCAGTTGCGAAGCTAAACTCCATACATATATATGGGGAAGTAGAAGCTCCACCATGATTTTACAGTGAAAACTGCAGAAGCTTCAAACGTGCACTAAGAAAAAATACTGAGAAACTGGAGTAAATGTGTCTCCTGCAACATATTCCTTTTGTGCTATATAACGAACGTCTCTATACATAATAAGTTCTCACAGATAAGTGTGAGTGAAAGCCGTCCTTCACACAGCTTGTTGGGAACACAAAGTTTCTTTTAAGTTTCAATTTACACTCCATACATATATAGAGGTTAGTACAAGCTCCAACACGTTTTTACAGAGAAATCTGCAGGAAATTCAAACTGACACTAGGAAACAGACTGAGAAACCAGAGAAAAAGTTTCTCCTGCCTCCCGTTCCATTTGTGCTAGATGAACGATCGTCTCTTCACATGCTCACTTCTGAGAGATAAGTGTGTGTGAAAGCCGTTCTTCACCTAGCTTGTTAGGAATACATAGTTTCTTTTCAGTTGCATATTACACTCCATATATATATGGGGAGGTACTAGCTCCAACTCGGTTTTATAGTGGAAACTGGAGGAACTTCAAACCGGCACTAGAAACAGGCTGAGAAACCAGAGAAAAGTATCTCCTCAAAACGTTCCCTTTGTGCTAGATGAACGAAAGTCTCTCCACATACTCAGTTCTCAGTGGAAAGTGTGTGTGAAAGCCTTACTTCACCTAGCTTGTTCGGAGCACAAAGTTTCTTTTCAGTTGCGAAACTACAATCCATACATATATATGGGGAAGTAGAATCTCCACCACGATTTTACAGTGAAAAACTGCAGGAAGTTCAAACCGGCACTAGGGAACAGACTGAGAATCCAAAGTAAAAGTTTCTCCTGTAACAGCATTCCATTTGTGCTAGATAACGAACGTCTCTCCACATACTTAGTTCTCAGAGATAAATGTGTGTGAATCCGTCCTTCAACTAGCTTGTTGGGAACACAAAGTTTCGTTTTATTTGCAAACTACAATCTATACATATATATCGGGAGGTACTAGCTCGAAATCTTATTTACAATGAAAACTGCAGGAACTTCATACCGGCACTAGGAACAGACTTAGAAAGCAGAGTAAAATTTTTCCAGGCATACCGTTCCTTTTGTGCTAGATGTATGAAAGTCTCTCCACATACTCAGTTCTCAGAAATAAGTGTGTGTGAAAGTCGTCTTTAACCTAGCTTGTTGGGAACACAAACTTACATTTCTGTTGCAAACTACACTCCATACATATATAGCAGTTGTACTAGCTCCAACTCGGTTTAACAGCGTAAAACTGCAGGAACTTCAAACCGGCACTAGGAAACAGGCTGAGAAACCAGAGTAAAATTTCTCCTGCAATCATTTCCCTTTGTGCTAGATGAACTAAAGTCTCTCCACATACTCAGTTCCAAGAGGTAAGTGTGTGTGAAAGCCGTCCTTCACACAGCTTGTTGGCAACACAAAGTTACTTTTCAGTTGCAAACTACACTCCATATATATATATGGGGTTCTAAAATCTCCAACTCGGTTTTACAGTGAAAACTGCAGGAAATTCAACACGAAACTGGGAAATCAGACTGAGAAACCAGAGAAAAGTTTCCCCATGGAAAACGTTCCCTTTGATCCAGATGCACGAACTTCTCTACCACATACTCAGTTCTCAAGAGATAAGAGTGTGTGAACTACGTCCTTCACTAGCTTGTTGGGATCACATAGTTTATTTTCAATTGCAAACTACACTCCATACATACATATGGGGAGGTACTAGCTCCAACGCGATTTTACACAGAAAATCTGCAGGAACTTCAAACCGGCACTAGGAAACAGAGTGAGAAACCAGAGTAAAAATTTCTCATGCCTCCCATTCCATTTGTGCTAGATGAACGATCGTCTCTTCACATGCTCACTTCTGAGAGATAAGTGTGCATGTGAAAGCCGTTCTTCACCTAGCTTTTTAGGAATACATAGTTTCTATTCTGTTGCAAATTACACTCAATATATATTGGGGAGGTACTAGCTCCAACTCGGTTTTATAGTGGAAACTGCAGGAACTTCAAACCGGCACTAGGAAACAGGCTGAGAAACCAGGGAAAAGTATCTCCTCAAATGTTCCCTTTGTGCTAGATGAACGAAAGTCTCTCCACATACTCAGTTCTCAGTGTAAGTTTGTGTGAAAGCGGTCCTTCACCTAGTTTGTTCAGAGCCCAAAGTTTGTTTTCAGTTGCAAACTACACTCCATACATATATATGCGGAAGTAGAAGCTCCACCACGATTTTACTGTGAAAACTGCAGAAGCTTCAAACGTGCACTAAGAAACAGACTGAGAAACCAGAGTAAATGTTCCTCCAGCTACCCATTCCCTTAGTGTTAGATAACGAACGTCTCTATACATAATAAGTTCTCACAGATAAGTGTGATTGAAAGCTGTTCTTCACCCAGCTTGTTGGGAAAACAAAGTTTATTTTCAGTTACAAATTACACTCCATACATATATAGAGGGTAGTACAAGCTCCAACACGTTTTTACAGAGAAATCTGCAGGAACTTCAAACTGACACTAGGAAACAGACTGAGAACCCAGAGTAAAAGTTTCTCCTGCCTCCCGTTCCATTTGTGCTAGATGAACGATCGTCTCTTCACATGCTCACTTCTGAGAGTTAAGTGTGTGTTGAAAGCCGTTCTTCACCTAGCTTGTTAGGAATACATAGTTTCTATTCGGTTGCAAATTACACTCCATATATATATGGGGAAGGTACTAGCTCCAACTCGGTTTTATAGTGGAAACTGGAGGAACTTCAAACCGGCACTAGGAAACAGGCTGAGAAACCAGAGAAAAAGTATCTCCTCAAAACGTTCCCTTTGTGCTAGATGAACGAAAGTCTCTCCACATACTCAGTTCTCAGTGGTAAGTGTGAGTGAAAGCCGTCCTTCACCTAGATTGTTTGGAGCACAAAGTTTCTTTTCAGTTGCGAACTACATCCATACATATATATGGGGAAGTACGAATCTCCACCACGATTTTACAGTGAAAACTGCAGGAAGATTCAAACCGACACTAGGGAACAGACTGAGAATCCAAAGTAAAAGTTTCTCCTGTAACGCATTCCATTTGTGCTAGATAACGAACGTCTCTCCACATACTTAGTTCTCAGAGATAAATGTGTGTGAAATCCGTCCTTCAACTAGCTTGTTGGGAACACAAAGTTTCGTTTTATTTGCAAACTACAATCTATACATATATATCGGGAGGTACTAGCTCGAAATCTTATTTACAATGAAAACGGCAGGAACTTCATACCGGCACTAGGAAACAGACTTAGAAACCAGAGTAAAATTTTTCCGGCATACCGTTCCTTTTGTGCTAGATGAACGAAAGTCTCTCCACATACTCAGTTCTCAGAAATAAGTGTGTGTGAAAGCCGTCTTTAAACTAGCTTGTTGGGAACACAAACTTACTTTTCTGTTGCAAACTACACTCCATACATATATAGCAGTTGTACTAGCTCCAACTCGGTTTAACAGCGAAAACTGCAGGAACTTCAACCGGCACTAGGAAACAGGCTGAGAAACCAGAGTAAAATTTCTCCTGCAACCCTTTCCTTTGTGCTAGATGAACTAACGTCTCTCCACATACTCAGTTCTCAGAGGTAAGTGTGTGTGAAAGCCGTCCTTCACACAGCTTGTTGGGCAACACAAAGTCACTTTTCAGTTGCAAACTACACTCCATATATATATACTGGGGCGCTACAATCTCCAACTCGGTTTTACAGTGAATACTGCAGGAAATCAACACGAAAATCTGAAACAGACTGAGAAACCACAGAAAAGTTTCCCCTGTAAAACGTTCCCTTTGATCCAGATGAACGAACTTCTGCTCCACATAATCAGTTCTCAGAGATAAGAGTGTGTGAACTACGTCCTTCATCTAGCATGGTTGGGAATCACATAGTTTCTTTTCAATTGCAAACTACACTCCATACATATATATGTTGAGGTACTAGCTCCAACGCGATTTTACACTGAAATCTGCAGGAACTTCAAACCGGCACTAGGAAACACACTGAGAAACCAGAGTAAAATTTTCCCATGCCTCCCGTTCCATTTGTGCTAGATGAACGATCGTCTCTTCACATGCTCACTTCTGAGAGATAAGTGTGTGTGAAAGCCGTTCTTCACCTAGGTTGTTAGGAATACATAGTTTCTTTTCGGTTGCAAATTACACTCCATATATATATGGGGAGGTACTAGCTCCAACTCGGTTTTATAGTGGAAACTGGAGGAACTTCAAACCGGCACTAGGAAACAGGCTGAGAAACCAGAGATAAAGTATCACCTCAAAACGTTCCCTTTGTGCTAGATGAACGAAAGTCTCTCCACATATTCAGTTCTCAGTTGTAAATGTGTGTGAAAGACGTCCTTCACCTAGCTTGTTCGGAGCACAAAGTTTCTTTTCAGTTGCAAACTAAATCCATACATATATAAGGGGAAGTAGAATCTCCACCACGATTTTACAGTGAAAACTGCAGGAAGATCATACCGGCAATAGCGAACAGACTGAGGATCCAAAGTAAAAGTTTCTCCTGTAACGCATTTCATTTGTGCTAGATAACGAACGTCTCTCCACATACTTAGTTCTCAGAGATAAATATGTGTGAAATCCGTCCTTCAACTAGCTTTTTGGTAACACAAAGTTTCGTTTTATTTGCAAACTACCATCTATACATATATATAGGGAGGTACTTAGCTCGAAATCTTATTTACAATGAAAACTGCAGGAACTTCATACCGGCACTAGGAAACAGACTTAGAAACCAGAGTAAAATTTTTCCGGCATACCGTTCCTTTTGTGCTAGATGAACGAAAGTCTCTCCACATACTCAGTTCTCAGAAATAAGTGTGTGTGAAAGCCGTCTTTAAACTAGCTTGTTGGGAACACAAACTTACTTTTCTGTTGCAAACTACACTCCATACATATATAGCAGTTGTACTAGCTCCAACTCGGTTTTAACAGCTGAAAACTGCAGGAACTTCAAACCGGCACTAGGAAACAGGCTGAGAAAGCAGAGTAAAATTTCTCCTGCAACCATTTCCCTTTGTGCTAGATGAACTAACTTCTCTCCACATACTCAGTTCTCAGAGGTAATTGTGTGTGAAAGCCGTCCTTCACACAGCTTGTTGGCAACACAAAGTTACTTTTCAGTTGCAAACTACACTCCATATATATATATGGGGCGCTACAAGCTCCAACTCGGTTTTACAGTGAAAATGCAGGAAATTCAACACGAAAGTGGGAAACAGACTGAGAAACCAGAGAAAAGTTTCCCCTGTAACATGTTCCCTTTGATCCAGATTAACTGAAATTCTCTCCACATACTCAGATCTCAGAGATAAGAGTGTGTGAACTACATACTTCACCTAGCTTGTTGGGAACACATAGTTTCTTTTCAATTGCAAACTACACTCCATACATATATATGTTGAGGTACTAGCTCCAACGCGATTTTACACTGAAAATCTGCAGGAACTTCAAACCGGCACTAGGAAACAGAGTGAGAAACCAGAGTAAAAAGTTTCTCATGCCTCCCATTCCATTTGTGCTAGATGAACGATCGTCTCTTCACATGCTCACTTCTGAGAGATAAGTGTGCATGAAGCCGTTCTTCACCTGCTTTTAGGAATACATAGTTTCTATTCTGTTGCAAATTACACTCAAAATATATTTGGGGAGGTACGAGCTCCAACTCCGGTTTTATAGTGGAAACTGCAGGAACTTCAAACCGGCACTAGGAAACAGGCTGAGAAACCAGGGAAAAGTATCTCCTCAAAATGTTCCCTTTGTGCTAGATGAACGAAAGTCTCTCCACATACTCATTCTCAGTGGTAAGTTTGAGTGTGAAAGCGGTCCTTCACCTATTTTGTTCAGAGCCCAAAGTTTGTTTTCAGTTGCAACTACACTCCATACATTATATGCGGAAGTAGAAGCTCCACCACGATTTTACTGTGAAAACTGCAGAAGCTTCAAACGGCACTAAGAAACAGACTGAGAAACCAGAGTAAATGTCCTCCAGCTACCCATTCCCTTAGTGTTAGATAACGAACGTCTCTATACATAATAAGTTCTCACAGATAAGTGTGATTGAAAGCTGTTCTTCACCCAGCTTGTTGGGAAAAACAAAGTTTATTTTCAGTTACAAATTACACTCCATACATATATAGAGGGTAGTACAAGCTCCAACACGTTTTTACAGAGAAATCTGCAGGAACTTCAAACTGACACTAGGAAACAGACTGAGAACCCAGAGTAATAGTTTCTCCTGCCTCCCGTTCCATTTGTGCTAGATGAACGATCGTCTCTTCACATGCTCACTTCTGAGAGTTAAGTGTGTGTTAAAGCCGTTCTTCACCTAGCTTGTTAGGATACATAGTTTCTATTCGGTTGCAAATTACACTCCATATATATATGGGAAAGTACTAGCTCCAACTCGGTTTTATAGTGGAAACTGGAGGAACTTCAAACAGGCACTAGGAAACAGGCTGAGAAACCAGAGAAAAAGTATCTCCTCAAAACGTTCCCTTTGTGCTAGATGAACGAAAGTCTCTCCACATACTCAGTTCTCAGTGGTAAATGTGTGTGAAAGACGTCCTTCACCTAGCTTGTTCGGAGCACAAAGTTTCTTTTCAGTTGCGAACTACAATCCATACATATATAGGGGAAGTAGAATCTCCACCACGATTTTACAGTGAAAACTGCAGGAAGTATCATACCGGCAATAGCGAACAGACTGAGGAATCCAAAGTAAAAGTTTCTCCTGTAACGCATTTCATTTGTGCTAGATAACGAACGTCTCTCCACATACTTAGTTCTCAGAGATAAATATGTGTGAAATCCGTCCTTCAACTAGCTTTTTGGTAACACAAAGTTTCGTTTTATTTGCAAACTACAATCTATACATATATATCGGGAGGTATTAGCTCGAAATCTTATTTACAATGAAAACTGCAGGAACTTCATACCGGCACTAGGAAACAGACTTAGAAACCAGAGTCAAATTTTTCCGGCATACCGTTCCTTTTGTGCTAGATGAACGAAAGTCTCTCCACATACTCAGTTCTCAGAAATAAGTGTGTGTGAAAGCCGTCTTTAAACTAGCTTGTTGGGAACACAAACTTACTTTTCTGTTGCAAACTACACTCCATACATATATAGCAGTTGTACTAGCTCCAACTCGGTTTAACAGTGAAAACTGCAGGAACTTCAAACCGGCACTAGGAAACAGGCTGAGAAACCAGAGTAAAATTTCTCCTGCAACCCTTTCCTTTGTGCTAGATGAACTAACGTCTCTCCACATACTCAGTTCTCAGAGGTAAGTGTGTGTGAAAGCCGTCCTTCACACAGCTTGTTGGGAACACAAAGTCACTTTTCAGTTGCAAACTACACTCCATATATATATACGGGGCGCTACAATCTCCAACTCGGTTTTACAGTGAATACTGCAGGAAATTCAACACGAAAATCTGAAACAGACTGAGAAATCACAGAATAGTTTCCCCTGTAAAACGTTCCCTTTGATCCAGATGAACGAACTTCTGTCCACATAATCAGTTCTCAGAGATAAGAGTGTGTGAACTACGTCCTTCATCTAGCTTGTTGGGATCACATAGTTTCTTTTCAATTGCAAACTACACTCCATACATATATATGTTGAGGTACTAGCTCCAACGCGATTTTACACTGAAATCTGCAGGAACTTCAAACCGGCACTAGGAAACACACTGAGAAACCAGAGTAAAATTTTCCCATGCCTCCCGTTCCATTTGTGCTAGATGAACGATCGTCTCTTCACATGCTCACTTCTGAGAGATAAGTGTGTGTGAAAGCCGTTCTTCACCTAGGTTGTTAGGAATACATAGTTTCTTTTCGGTTGCAAATTACACTCCATATATATATGGGGAGGTACTAGCTCCAACTCGGTTTTATAGTGGAAACTGGAGGAACTTCAAACCGGCACTAGGAAACAGGCTGAGAAACCAGAGATAAAAGTATCTCCTCAAAACGTTCCCTTTGTGCTAGATGAACGAAAGTCTCTCCACATACTCAGTTCTCAGTGATAAATGTGTGTGAAAGCCGTCCTTCACCTAGCTTGTTCGGAGCACAAAGTTTCTTTTCAGTTGCGAAACTACAATCCATACATATATATGGGGAAGTAGAATCTCCACCACGATTTTACAGTGAAAAATGCAGGAAGATCATACCGGCAATAGGGAACAGACTGAGAATCCAAAGTAAAAGTTTCTCCTGTAACGCATTCCATTTGTGCTAGATAACGAACGTCTCTCCACATACTCATTTCTCAGAGATAAATGTGTGTGAAATCCGTCCTTCAACTAGCTTGTTGGTAACACAAAGTTTCGTTTTATTTGCAAACTACCATCTATACATATATATAGGGAGGTACTAGCTCGAAATCTTATTTACAATGAAAACGGCAGGAACTTCATACCGGCACTAGGAAACAGACTTAGAAAGCAGAGTAAAATTTTTCCGGCATACCGTTCCTTTTGTGCTAGATGAACGAAAGTCTCTCCACATACTCAGTTCTCAGAAATAAGTGTGTGTGACAGCCGTCTTTAAACTAGCTTGTTGGGAACACAAACTTACTTTTCTGTTGCAAACTACACTCCATACATATATAGCAGTTGTACTAGCTCCAACTCGGTTTAACACTGAAAACTGCAGGAACTTCAAACCGGCACTAGGAAACAGGCTGAGAAAGCAGAGTAAAATTTCTCCTGCAACCATTTCCCTTTGTGCTAGATGAACTAACTTCTCTCCACATACTCAGTTCTCAGATGTAATTGTGTGTGAAAGCCGTCCTTCACACAGCTTGTTGGCAACACAAAGTTACTTTTCAGTTGCAAACTACACTCCATATATATATATGGGGCGCTACAAGCTCCAACTCGGTTTTACAGTGAAAAATGCAGGAAATTCAACACGAAAGTGGGAAACAGACTGAGAAACCAGAGAAAAGTTTCCCCTGTAACATGTTCCCTTTGATCCAGATTAATGAAATTCTCTCCACATACTCAGATCTCAGAGATAAGAGTGTGTGAACTACATACTTCACCTAGCTTGTTGGGAACACATAGTTTCTTTTCAATTGCAAACTACACTCCATACATATATATGTTGAGGTACTAGCTCCAACGCGATTTTACACTGAAAACTGCAGGAACTTCAAACCGGCACTAGGAAACAGACTGAGAAAACAGAGTAAAATTTCTACTGCCTCCCGTTCCATTTGTGCTAGGTGAACGATCGTCTCTTCACATGCTCACTTCTGAGAGATAAGTGTGTGTGAAAGCCGTTCTTCACCTAGCTTTTTGGGAATACATAGTTTCTTTTCAGTTGCAAATTACACTCCATAGATATATAGTGGAAGGTACTAGATCTAAATCGGTTTTACAGTGGAAATTGGAGGAACTTCAAACTGGCACTAGGATACAGAGAAACCAGAGTAAAAGAATCTCCTGCAAACCGTTCACTTTGGGCCAGATGAACGAACTTCTCTCCACATACTCAGATCTCTGAGGTAATAGTGTGTGAAAGCCGTCCTTCACCTAGCTTGTTCAGAGCCCAAAGTTTGCTTTCAGTTGCGAGCTAAACTCCATACATATATATGGGGAAGTAGAAGCTCCACCATGATTTTACAGTGAAAACTGCAGAAGCTTCAAACGTGCACTAAGAAAAATACTGAGAAACTGGAGTAAATGTGTCTCCTGCAACATATTCCTTTTGTGCTATATAACGAACGTCTCTATACATAATAAGTTCTCACAGATAAGTGTGAGTGAAAGCCGTCCTTCACACAGCTTGTTGGGAACACAAAGTTTCTTTTAAGTTTCAATTTACACTCCATACATATATAGAGGTTAGTACAAGCTCCAACACGTTTTTACAGAGAAATCTGCAGGAAATTCAAACTGACACTAGGAAACAGACTGAGAAACCAGAGAAAAAGTTTCTCCTGCCTCCCGTTCCATTTGTGCTAGATGAACGATCGTCTCTTCACATGCTCACTTCTGAGAGATAAGTGTGTGTGAAAGCCGTTCTTCACCTAGCTTGTTAGGAATACATAGTTTCTTTTCAGTTGCATATTACACTCCATATATATATGGGGAGGTACTAGCTCCAACTCGGTTTTATAGTGGAAACTGGAGGAACTTCAAACCGGCACTAAGAAACAGGCTGAGAAACCAGAGAAAAAGTATCTCCTCAAAACGTTCCCTTTGTGCTAGATGAACGAAAGTCTCTCCACATACTCAGTTCTCAGTGGAAAGTGTGTGTGAAAGCCTTACTTCACCTAGCTTGTTCGGAGCACAAAGTTTCTTTTCAGTTGCGAAATACAATCCATACATATATATGGGGAACTAGAATCTCCACCACGATTTTACAGTGAAAAATTCAGGAAGTTCAAAACGGCACTAGGGAACAGACTGAGAATCCAAAGTAAAAGTTTCTCCTGTAACACATTCCATTTGTGCTAGATAACGAACGTCTCTCCACATACTTAGTTCTCAGAGATAAATGTGTGTGAAATCCGTCCTTCAACTAGCTTGTTGGGAACACAAAGTTTCGTTTTATTGCAAACTACAATCTATACATATATATCGGGAGGTACTAGCTCGAAATCTTATTTACAATGAAAACTGCAGGAACTTCATACCGGCACTAGGAAACAGACTTAGAAAGCAGAGTAAAATTTTTCCATCATACCGTTCCTTTTGTGCTAGATGTATGAAAGTCTCTCCACATACTCAGTTCTCAGAAATAAGTGTGTGTGAAAGTCGTCTTTAACCTAGCTTGTTGGGAACACAAACTTACATTTCTGTTGCAAACTACACTCCATACATATATAGCAGTTGTACTAGCTCCAACTCGGTTTAACAGCGTAAACTGCAGGAACTTCAAACCGGCACTAGGAAACAGGCTGAGAAACCAGAGTAAAATTTCTCCTGCAATCATTTCCCTTTGTGCTAGATGAACTAAAGTCTCTCCACATACTCAGTTCCAAGAGGTAAGTGTGTGTGAAAGCCGTCCTTCACACAGCTTGTTGGCAACACAAAGTTACTTTTCAGTTGCAAACTACACTCCATATATATATATGGGGTTCTAAAATCTCCAACTCGGTTTTACAGTGAAAACTGCAGGAAATTCAACACGAAACTGGGAATCAGACTGAGAAACCAGAGAAAAGTTTCCCCAGGAAAACGTTCCCTTTGATCCAGATGCACGAACTTCTCACCACATACTCAGTTCTCAAAGAAAAGAGTGTGTGAACTACGTCCTTCACATAGCTTGTTGGGAACACATAGTTTATTTTCAATTGCAAACTACACTCCATACATACATATGGGGAGGTAATAGCTCCAACGCGATTTTACACAGAAAACTGCAGGAACTTCAAACCGGCACTAGGAAACAGAGTGAGAAACCAGAGTAAAAATTTCTCATGCCTCCCATTCCATTTGTGCTAGATGAACGATCGTCTCTTCACATGCTCACTTCTGAGAGATAAGTGTGCATGAAAGCCGTTCTTCACCTAGCTTTTTAGGAATACATAGTTTCTATTCTGTTGCAAATTACACTCAAAATATATTTGGGGAGGTACTAGCTCCAACTCGGTTTTATAGTGGAAACTGCAGGAACTTCAAACCGGCACTAGGAAACAGGCTGAGAAACCAGGGAAAAAGTATCTCCTCAAAATGTTCCCTTTGTGCTAGATGAACGAAAGTCTCTCCACATACTCAGTTCTCAGTGGTAAGTTTGTGTGAAAGCGGTCCTTCACCTAGTTTGTTCAGAGCCCAAAGTTTGTTTTCAGTTGCAAACTACACTCCATACATATATATGCGGAAGTAGAAGCTCCACCACGATTTTACTGTGAAAACTGCAGAAGCTTCAAACGTGCACTAAGAAACAGACTGAGAAACCAGAGTAAATGTTCCTCCAGCTACCCATTCCCTTAGTGTTAGATAACGAACGTCTCTATACATAATAAGTTCTCACAGATAAGTGTGATTGAAAGCTGTTCTTCACCCAGCTTGTTGGGAAAACAAAGTTTATTTTCAGTTACAAATTACACTCCATACATATATAGAGGGTAGTACAAGCTCCAACACGTTTTTACAGAGAAATCTGCAGGAACTTCAAACTGACACTAGGAAACAGACTGAGAACCCAGAGTAATAGTTTCTCCTGCCTCCCGTTCCATTTGTGCTAGATGAACGATCGTCTCTTCACATGCTCACTTCTGAGAGTTAAGTGTGTGTTAAAGCCGTTCTTCACCTAGCTTGTTAGGAATACATAGTTTCTATTCGGTTGCAAATTACACTCCATATATATATGGGAAAGTACTAGCTCCAACTCGGTTTTATAGTGGAAACTGGAGGAACTTCAAACAGGCACTAGGAAACAGGCTGAGAAACCAGAGAAAAAGTATCTCCTCAAAACGTTCCCTTTGTGCTAGATGAACGAAAGTCTCTCCACATACTCAGTTCTCAGTGGTAAGTGTGAGTGAAAGCCGTCCTTCACCTAGATTGTTTGGAGCACAAAGTTTCTTTTCAGTTGCGAACTACAATCCATACATATATATGGGGAAGTACAATCTCCACCACGATTTTACATTGAAAACTGCAGGAAGTTCAAACCGACACTAGGGAACAGACTGAGAATCCAAAGTAAAAGTTTCTCCTGTAACGCATTCCATTTGTGCTAGATAACGAACGTCTCTCCACATACTTAGTTCTCAGAGATAAATGTGTGTGAAATCCGTCCTTCAACAAGCTTGTTGGGAACACAAAGTTTCGTTTTATTTGCAAACTACAATCTATACATATATATCGGGAGGTACTAGCTCGAAATCTTATTTACAATGAAAACGGCAGGAACTTCATACCGGCACTAGGAAACAGACTTAGAAACCAGAGTAAAATTTTTCCGACATAACGTTCCTTTTGTGCTAGATGAACGAAAGTCTCTCCACATACTCAATTCTCAGAAATAAGTGTGTGTGAAAGCCGTCTTTAAACAAGCTTGTTGGGAACACAAACTTACTTTTCTGTTGCAAACTACACTCCATACATATATAGCAGTTGTACTAGCTCCAACTCGGTTTAACAGCGAAAACTGCAGGAACTTCAAACCGGCACTAGGAAACAGGCTGAGAAACCAGAGTAAAATTTCTCCTGCAACCCTTTCCTTTGTGCTAGATGAACTAACGTCTCTCCACATACTCAGTTCTCAGAGGTAAGTGTGTGTGAAAGCCGTCCTTCACACAGCTTGTTGGCAACACAAAGTTACTTTTCAGTTGCAAACTACACTCCATATATATATATGGGGCGCTAAAATCTCCAACTCGGTTTTACAGTGAATACTGCAGGAAAATCAACACGAAAATGTGAAACAGACTGAGAAACCAGAGAAAAGTTTCCCCTGTAAAATGTTCCCTTTGATCCAGATGAACGAACTTCTCTCCACATAATCAGTTCTCAGAGATAAGAGTGTGTGAACTACGTCCTTCATCTAGCATGTTGGGAACACATAGTTTCTTTTCAATTGCAAACTACACTCCATATATATATATGTTGAGGTACTAGCACCAACGCGATTTTACACTGAAAACTGCAGGAACTTCAAACCGGCACTAGGAAACACACTGAGAAACCAGAGTAAAATTTTCTCATGCCTCCCGTTCCATTTGTGCTAGATGAACGATCGTCTCTTCACATGCTCACTTCTGAGAGATAAGTGTGTGTGAAAGCCGTTCTTCACCTAGCTTGTTAGGAATACATAGTTTCTTTTCGGTTGCAAATTACACTCCATATATATATGGGGAGGTACTAGCTCCAACTCGGTTTTATAGTGGAAACTGGAGGAACTTCAAACCGGCACTAGGAAACAGGCTGAGAAACCAGAGAAAAAGTATCTCCTCAAAACGTTCCCTTTGTGCTAGATGAACGAAAGTCTCTCCACATACTCAGTTCTCAATGATAAATGTGTGTGAAAGCCGTCCTTCACCTAGCTTGTTCGGAGCACAAAGTTTCTTTTCAGTTGCGAACTACAATCCATACATATATATGGGGAAGTAGAATCTCCACCACGATTTTACAGTGAAAAATTCAGGAAGATCATACCGGCAATAGGGAACAGACTGAGAATCCAAAGTAAAAGTTTCTCCTGTAACGCATTCCATTTGTGCTAGATAACGAACGTCTCTCCACATACTCATTTCTCAGAGATAAATGTGTGTGAAATCCGTCCTTCAACTAGCTTGTTGGTAACACAAAGTTTCGTTTTATTTGCAAACTACCATCTATACATATATATAGGGAGGTACTAGCTCGAAATCTTATTTACAATGAAAACGGCAGGAACTTCATACCGGCACTAGGAAACAGACTTAGAAAGCAGAGTAAAATTTTTCCGGCATACCGTTCCTTTTGTGCTAGATGAACGAAAGTCTCTCCACATACTCAGTTCTCAGAAATAAGTGTGTGTGACAGCCGTCTTTAAACTAGCTTGTTGGGAACACAAACTTACTTTTCTGTTGCAAACTACACTCCATACATATATAGCAGTTGTACTAGCTCCAACTCGGTTTAACACTGAAAACTGCAGGAACTTCAAACCGGCACTAGGAAACAGGCTGAGAAAGCAGAGTAAAATTTCTCCTGCAACCATTTCCCTTTGTGCTAGATGAACTAACTTCTCTCCACATACTCAGTTCTCAGATGTAATTGTGTGTGAAAGCCGTCCTTCACACAGCTTGTTGGCAACACAAAGTTACTTTTCAGTTGCAAACTACACTCCATATATGTATATGGGGCGCTACAAGCTCCAACTCGGTTTTACAGTGAAAAATGCAGGAAATTCAACACGAAAGTGGGAAACAGACTGAGAAACCAGAGAAAAGTTTCCCCTGTAACATGTTCCCTTTGATCCAGATTAATGAAATTCTCTCCACATACTCAGATCTCAGAGATAAGAGTGTGTGAACTACATACTTCACCTAGCTTGTTGGGAACACATAGTTTCTTTTCAATTGCAAACTACACTCCATACATATATATGTTGAGGTACTAGCTCCAACGCGATTTTACACTGAAAACTGCAGGAACTTCAAACCGGCACTAGGAAACAGACTGAGAAAACAGAGTAAAATTTCTACTGCCTCCCGTTCCATTTGTGCTAGGTGAACGATCGTCTCTTCACATGCTCACTTCTGAGAGATAAGTGTGTGTGAAAGCCGTTCTTCACCTAGCTTTTTGGGAATACATAGTTTCTTTTCAGTTGCAAATTACACTCCATAGATATATAGTGGAAGGTACTAGATCTAAATCGGTTTTACAGTGGAAATTGGAGGAACTTCAAACTGGCACTAGGATACAGAGAAACCAGAGTAAAAGAATCTCCTGCAAACCGTTCACTTTGGGCCAGATGAACGAACTTCTCTCCACATACTCAGATCTCTGAGGTAATAGTGTGTGAAAGCCGTCCTTCACCTAGCTTGTTCAGAGCCCAAAGTTTGCTTTCAGTTGCGAGCTAAACTCCATACATATATATGGGGAAGTAGAAGCTCCACCATGATTTTACAGTGAAAACTGCAGAAGCTTCAAACGTGCACTAAGAAAAATACTGAGAAACTGGAGTAAATGTGTCTCCTGCAACATATTCCTTTTGTGCTATATAACGAACGTCTCTATACATAATAAGTTCTCACAGATAAGTGTGAGTGAAAGCCGTCCTTCACACAGCTTGTTGGGAACACAAAGTTTCTTTTAAGTTTCAATTTACACTCCATACATATATAGAGGTTAGTACAAGCTCCAACACGTTTTTACAGAGAAATCTGCAGGAAATTCAAACTGACACTAGGAAACAGACTGAGAAACCAGAGAAAAAGTTTCTCCTGCCTCCCGTTCCATTTGTGCTAGATGAACGATCGTCTCTTCACATGCTCACTTCTGAGAGATAAGTGTGTGTGAAAGCCGTTCTTCACCTAGCTTGTTAGGAATACATAGTTTCTTTTCAGTTGCATATTACACTCCATATATATATGGGGAGGTACTAGCTCCAACTCGGTTTTATAGTGGAAACTGGAGGAACTTCAAACCGGCACTAAGAAACAGGCTGAGAAACCAGAGAAAAAGTATCTCCTCAAAACGTTCCCTTTGTGCTAGATGAACGAAAGTCTCTCCACATACTCAGTTCTCAGTGGAAAGTGTGTGTGAAAGCCTTACTTCACCTAGCTTGTTCGGAGCACAAAGTTTCTTTTCAGTTGCGAAATACAATCCATACATATATATGGGGAACTAGAATCTCCACCACGATTTTACAGTGAAAAATTCAGGAAGTTCAAAACGGCACTAGGGAACAGACTGAGAATCCAAAGTAAAAGTTTCTCCTGTAACACATTCCATTTGTGCTAGATAACGAACGTCTCTCCACATACTTAGTTCTCAGAGATAAATGTGTGTGAAATCCGTCCTTCAACTAGCTTGTTGGGAACACAAAGTTTCGTTTTATTTGCAAACTACAATCTATACATATATATCGGGAGGTACTAGCTCGAAATCTTATTTACAATGAAAACTGCAGGAACTTCATACCGGCACTAGGAAACAGACTTAGAAAGCAGAGTAAAATTTTTCCATCATACCGTTCCTTTTGTGCTAGATGTATGAAAGTCTCTCCACATACTCAGTTCTCAGAAATAAGTGTGTGTGAAAGTCGTCTTTAACCTAGCTTGTTGGGAACACAAACTTACATTTCTGTTGCAAACTACACTCCATACATATATAGCAGTTGTACTAGCTCCAACTCGGTTTAACAGCGTAAACTGCAGGAACTTCAAACCGGCACTAGGAAACAGGCTGAGAAACCAGAGTAAAATTTCTCCTGCAATCATTTCCCTTTGTGCTAGATGAACTAAAGTCTCTCCACATACTCAGTTCCAAGAGGTAAGTGTGTGTGAAAGCCGTCCTTCACACAGCTTGTTGGCAACACAAAGTTACTTTTCAGTTGCAAACTACACTCCATATATATATATGGGGTTCTAAAATCTCCAACTCGGTTTTACAGTGAAAACTGCAGGAAATTCAACACGAAACTGGGAATCAGACTGAGAAACCAGAGAAAAGTTTCCCCAGGAAAACGTTCCCTTTGATCCAGATGCACGAACTTCTCACCACATACTCAGTTCTCAAAGAAAAGAGTGTGTGAACTACGTCCTTCACATAGCTTGTTGGGAACACATAGTTTATTTTCAATTGCAAACTACACTCCATACATACATATGGGGAGGTAATAGCTCCAACGCGATTTTACACAGAAAACTGCAGGAACTTCAAACCGGCACTAGGAAACAGAGTGAGAAACCAGAGTAAAAATTTCTCATGCCTCCCATTCCATTTGTGCTAGATGAACGATCGTCTCTTCACATGCTCACTTCTGAGAGATAAGTGTGCATGAAAGCCGTTCTTCACCTAGCTTTTTAGGAATACATAGTTTCTATTCTGTTGCAAATTACACTCAAAATATATTTGGGGAGGTACTAGCTCCAACTCGGTTTTATAGTGGAAACTGCAGGAACTTCAAACCGGCACTAGGAAACAGGCTGAGAAACCAGGGAAAAAGTATCTCCTCAAAATGTTCCCTTTGTGCTAGATGAACGAAAGTCTCTCCACATACTCAGTTCTCAGTGGTAAGTTTGTGTGAAAGCGGTCCTTCACCTAGTTTGTTCAGAGCCCAAAGTTTGTTTTCAGTTGCAAACTACACTCCATACATATATATGCGGAAGTAGAAGCTCCACCACGATTTTACTGTGAAAACTGCAGAAGCTTCAAACGTGCACTAAGAAACAGACTGAGAAACCAGAGTAAATGTTCCTCCAGCTACCCATTCCCTTAGTGTTAGATAACGAACGTCTCTATACATAATAAGTTCTCACAGATAAGTGTGATTGAAAGCTGTTCTTCACCCAGCTTGTTGGGAAAACAAAGTTTATTTTCAGTTACAAATTACACTCCATACATATATAGAGGGTAGTACAAGCTCCAACACGTTTTTACAGAGAAATCTGCAGGAACTTCAAACTGACACTAGGAAACAGACTGAGAACCCAGAGTAATAGTTTCTCCTGCCTCCCGTTCCATTTGTGCTAGATGAACGATCGTCTCTTCACATGCTCACTTCTGAGAGTTAAGTGTGTGTTAAAGCCGTTCTTCACCTAGCTTGTTAGGAATACATAGTTTCTATTCGGTTGCAAATTACACTCCATATATATATGGGAAAGTACTAGCTCCAACTCGGTTTTATAGTGGAAACTGGAGGAACTTCAAACAGGCACTAGGAAACAGGCTGAGAAACCAGAGAAAAAGTATCTCCTCAAAACGTTCCCTTTGTGCTAGATGAACGAAAGTCTCTCCACATACTCAGTTCTCAGTGGTAAGTGTGAGTGAAAGCCGTCCTTCACCTAGATTGTTTGGAGCACAAAGTTTCTTTTCAGTTGCGAACTACAATCCATACATATATATGGGGAAGTACAATCTCCACCACGATTTTACATTGAAAACTGCAGGAAGTTCAAACCGACACTAGGGAACAGACTGAGAATCCAAAGTAAAAGTTTCTCCTGTAACGCATTCCATTTGTGCTAGATAACGAACGTCTCTCCACATACTTAGTTCTCAGAGATAAATGTGTGTGAAATCCGTCCTTCAACAAGCTTGTTGGGAACACAAAGTTTCGTTTTATTTGCAAACTACAATCTATACATATATATCGGGAGGTACTAGCTCGAAATCTTATTTACAATGAAAACGGCAGGAACTTCATACCGGCACTAGGAAACAGACTTAGAAACCAGAGTAAAATTTTTCCGACATAACGTTCCTTTTGTGCTAGATGAACGAAAGTCTCTCCACATACTCAATTCTCAGAAATAAGTGTGTGTGAAAGCCGTCTTTAAACAAGCTTGTTGGGAACACAAACTTACTTTTCTGTTGCAAACTACACTCCATACATATATAGCAGTTGTACTAGCTCCAACTCGGTTTAACAGCGAAAACTGCAGGAACTTCAAACCGGCACTAGGAAACAGGCTGAGAAACCAGAGTAAAATTTCTCCTGCAACCCTTTCCTTTGTGCTAGATGAACTAACGTCTCTCCACATACTCAGTTCTCAGAGGTAAGTGTGTGTGAAAGCCGTCCTTCACACAGCTTGTTGGCAACACAAAGTTACTTTTCAGTTGCAAACTACACTCCATATATATATATGGGGCGCTAAAATCTCCAACTCGGTTTTACAGTGAATACTGCAGGAAAATCAACACGAAAATGTGAAACAGACTGAGAAACCAGAGAAAAGTTTCCCCTGTAAAATGTTCCCTTTGATCCAGATGAACGAACTTCTCTCCACATAATCAGTTCTCAGAGATAAGAGTGTGTGAACTACGTCCTTCATCTAGCATGTTGGGAACACATAGTTTCTTTTCAATTGCAAACTACACTCCATATATATATATGTTGAGGTACTAGCACCAACGCGATTTTACACTGAAAACTGCAGGAACTTCAAACCGGCACTAGGAAACACACTGAGAAACCAGAGTAAAATTTTCTCATGCCTCCCGTTCCATTTGTGCTAGATGAACGATCGTCTCTTCACATGCTCACTTCTGAGAGATAAGTGTGTGTGAAAGCCGTTCTTCACCTAGCTTGTTAGGAATACATAGTTTCTTTTCGGTTGCAAATTACACTCCATATATATATGGGGAGGTACTAGCTCCAACTCGGTTTTATAGTGGAAACTGGAGGAACTTCAAACCGGCACTAGGAAACAGGCTGAGAAACCAGAGAAAAAGTATCTCCTCAAAACGTTCCCTTTGTGCTAGATGAACGAAAGTCTCTCCACATACTCAGTTCTCAATGATAAATGTGTGTGAAAGCCGTCCTTCACCTAGCTTGTTCGGAGCACAAAGTTTCTTTTCAGTTGCGAACTACAATCCATACATATATATGGGGAAGTAGAATCTCCACCACGATTTTACAGTGAAAAATTCAGGAAGATCATACCGGCAATAGGGAACAGACTGAGAATCCAAAGTAAAAGTTTCTCCTGTAACGCATTCCATTTGTGCTAGATAACGAACGTCTCTCCACATACTCATTTCTCAGAGATAAATGTGTGTGAAATCCGTCCTTCAACTAGCTTGTTGGTAACACAAAGTTTCGTTTTATTTGCAAACTACCATCTATACATATATATAGGGAGGTACTAGCTCGAAATCTTATTTACAATGAAAACGGCAGGAACTTCATACCGGCACTAGGAAACAGACTTAGAAAGCAGAGTAAAATTTTTCCGGCATACCGTTCCTTTTGTGCTAGATGAACGAAAGTCTCTCCACATACTCAGTTCTCAGAAATAAGTGTGTGTGACAGCCGTCTTTAAACTAGCTTGTTGGGAACACAAACTTACTTTTCTGTTGCAAACTACACTCCATACATATATAGCAGTTGTACTAGCTCCAACTCGGTTTAACACTGAAAACTGCAGGAACTTCAAACCGGCACTAGGAAACAGGCTGAGAAAGCAGAGTAAAATTTCTCCTGCAACCATTTCCCTTTGTGCTAGATGAACTAACTTCTCTCCACATACTCAGTTCTCAGATGTAATTGTGTGTGAAAGCCGTCCTTCACACAGCTTGTTGGCAACACAAAGTTACTTTTCAGTTGCAAACTACACTCCATATATATATATGGGGCGCTACAAGCTCCAACTCGGTTTTACAGTGAAAAATGCAGGAAATTCAACACGAAAGTGGGAAACAGACTGAGAAACCAGAGAAAAGTTTCCCCTGTAACATGTTCCCTTTGATCCAGATTAATGAAATTCTCTCCACATACTCAGATCTCAGAGATAAGAGTGTGTGAACTACATACTTCACCTAGCTTGTTGGGAACACATAGTTTCTTTTCAATTGCAAACTACACTCCATACATATATATGTTGAGGTACTAGCTCCAACGCGATTTTACACTGAAAACTGCAGGAACTTCAAACCGGCACTAGGAAACAGACTGAGAAAACAGAGTAAAATTTCTACTGCCTCCCGTTCCATTTGTGCTAGGTGAACGATCGTCTCTTCACATGCTCACTTCTGAGAGATAAGTGTGTGTGAAAGCCGTTCTTCACCTAGCTTTTTGGGAATACATAGTTTCTTTTCAGTTGCAAATTACACTCCATAGATATATAGTGGAAGGTACTAGATCTAAATCGGTTTTACAGTGGAAATTGGAGGAACTTCAAACTGGCACTAGGATACAGAGAAACCAGAGTAAAAGAATCTCCTGCAAACCGTTCACTTTGGGCCAGATGAACGAACTTCTCTCCACATACTCAGATCTCTGAGGTAATAGTGTGTGAAAGCCGTCCTTCACCTAGCTTGTTCAGAGCCCAAAGTTTGCTTTCAGTTGCGAGCTAAACTCCATACATATATATGGGGAAGTAGAAGCTCCACCATGATTTTACAGTGAAAACTGCAGAAGCTTCAAACGTGCACTAAGAAAAATACTGAGAAACTGGAGTAAATGTGTCTCCTGCAACATATTCCTTTTGTGCTATATAACGAACGTCTCTATACATAATAAGTTCTCACAGATAAGTGTGAGTGAAAGCCGTCCTTCACACAGCTTGTTGGGAACACAAAGTTTCTTTTAAGTTTCAATTTACACTCCATACATATATAGAGGTTAGTACAAGCTCCAACACGTTTTTACAGAGAAATCTGCAGGAAATTCAAACTGACACTAGGAAACAGACTGAGAAACCAGAGAAAAAGTTTCTCCTGCCTCCCGTTCCATTTGTGCTAGATGAACGATCGTCTCTTCACATGCTCACTTCTGAGAGATAAGTGTGTGTGAAAGCCGTTCTTCACCTAGCTTGTTAGGAATACATAGTTTCTTTTCAGTTGCATATTACACTCCATATATATATGGGGAGGTACTAGCTCCAACTCGGTTTTATAGTGGAAACTGGAGGAAATTCAAACCGGCACTAAGAAACAGGCTGAGAAACCAGAGAAAAAGTATCTCCTCAAAACGTTCCCTTTGTGCTAGATGAACGAAAGTCTCTCCACATACTCAGTTCTCAGTGGAAAGTGTGTGTGAAAGCCTTACTTCACCTAGCTTGTTCGGAGCACAAAGTTTCTTTTCAGTTGCGAAATACAATCCATACATATATATGGGGAACTAGAATCTCCACCACGATTTTACAGTGAAAAATTCAGGAAGTTCAAAACGGCACTAGGGAACAGACTGAGAATCCAAAGTAAAAGTTTCTCCTGTAACACATTCCATTTGTGCTAGATAACGAACGTCTCTCCACATACTTAGTTCTCAGAGATAAATGTGTGTGAAATCCGTCCTTCAACTAGCTTGTTGGGAACACAAAGTTTCGTTTTATTTGCAAACTACAATCTATACATATATATCGGGAGGTACTAGCTCGAAATCTTATTTACAATGAAAACTGCAGGAACTTCATACCGGCACTAGGAAACAGACTTAGAAAGCAGAGTAAAATTTTTCCATCATACCGTTCCTTTTGTGCTAGATGTATGAAAGTCTCTCCACATACTCAGTTCTCAGAAATAAGTGTGTGTGAAAGTCGTCTTTAACCTAGCTTGTTGGGAACACAAACTTACATTTCTGTTGCAAACTACACTCCATACATATATAGCAGTTGTACTAGCTCCAACTCGGTTTAACAGCGTAAACTGCAGGAACTTCAAACCGGCACTAGGAAACAGGCTGAGAAACCAGAGTAAAATTTCTCCTGCAATCATTTCCCTTTGTGCTAGATGAACTAAAGTCTCTCCACATACTCAGTTCCAAGAGGTAAGTGTGTGTGAAAGCCGTCCTTCACACAGCTTGTTGGCAACACAAAGTTACTTTTCAGTTGCAAACTACACTCCATATATATATATGGGGTTCTAAAATCTCCAACTCGGTTTTACAGTGAAAACTGCAGGAAATTCAACACGAAACTGGGAATCAGACTGAGAAACCAGAGAAAAGTTTCCCCAGGAAAACGTTCCCTTTGATCCAGATGCACGAACTTCTCACCACATACTCAGTTCTCAAAGAAAAGAGTGTGTGAACTACGTCCTTCACATAGCTTGTTGGGAACACATAGTTTATTTTCAATTGCAAACTACACTCCATACATACATATGGGGAGGTAATAGCTCCAACGCGATTTTACACAGAAAACTGCAGGAACTTCAAACCGGCACTAGGAAACAGAGTGAGAAACCAGAGTAAAAATTTCTCATGCCTCCCATTCCATTTGTGCTAGATGAACGATCGTCTCTTCACATGCTCACTTCTGAGAGATAAGTGTGCATGAAAGCCGTTCTTCACCTAGCTTTTTAGGAATACATAGTTTCTATTCTGTTGCAAATTACACTCAAAATATATTTGGGGAGGTACTAGCTCCAACTCGGTTTTATAGTGGAAACTGGAGGAACTTCAAACCGGCACTAGGAAACAGGCTGAGAAACCAGAGAAAAAGTATCTCCTCAAAACGTTCCCTTTGTGCTAGATGAACGAAAGTCTCTCCACATACTCAGTTCTCAATGATAAATGTGTGTGAAAGCCGTCCTTCACCTAGCTTGTTCGGAGCACAAAGTTTCTTTTCAGTTGCGAACTACAATCCATACATATATATGGGGAAGTAGAATCTCCACCACGATTTTACAGTGAAAAATTCAGGAAGATCATACCGGCAATAGGGAACAGACTGAGAATCCAAAGTAAAAGTTTCTCCTGTAACGCATTCCATTTGTGCTAGATAACGAACGTCTCTCCACATACTCATTTCTCAGAGATAAATGTGTGTGAAATCCGTCCTTCAACTAGCTTGTTGGTAACACAAAGTTTCGTTTTATTTGCAAACTACCATCTATACATATATATAGGGAGGTACTAGCTCGAAATCTTATTTACAATGAAAACGGCAGGAACTTCATACCGGCACTAGGAAACAGACTTAGAAAGCAGAGTAAAATTTTTCCGGCATACCGTTCCTTTTGTGCTAGATGAACGAAAGTCTCTCCACATACTCAGTTCTCAGAAATAAGTGTGTGTGACAGCCGTCTTTAAACTAGCTTGTTGGGAACACAAACTTACTTTTCTGTTGCAAACTACACTCCATACATATATAGCAGTTGTACTAGCTCCAACTCGGTTTAACACTGAAACTGCAGGAACTTCAAACCGGCACTAGGAAACAGGCTGAGAAAGCAGAGTAAAATTCTCCTGCAACCATTTCCCTTTGTGCTAGATGAACTAACTTCTCTCCACATACTCAGTTCTCAGATGTAATTGTGTGTGAAAGCCGTCCTTCACACAGCTTGTTGGCAACACAAAGTTACTTTTCAGTTGCAAACTACACTCCATATATATATATGGGGCGCTACAAGCTCCAACTCGGTTTTACAGTGAAAAATGCAGGAAATTCAACACGAAAGTGGGAAACAGACTGAGAAACCAGAGAAAAGTTTCCCCTGTAACATGTTCCCTTTGATCCAGATTAATGAAATTCTCTCCACATACTCAGATCTCAGAGATAAGAGTGTGTGAACTACATACTTCACCTAGCTTGTTGGGAACACATAGTTTCTTTTCAATTGCAAACTACACTCCATACATATATATGTTGAGGTACTAGCTCCAACGCGATTTTACACTGAAAACTGCAGGAACTTCAAACCGGCACTAGGAAACAGACTGAGAAAACAGAGTAAAATTTCTACTGCCTCCCGTTCCATTTGTGCTAGGTGAACGATCGTCTCTTCACATGCTCACTTCTGAGAGATAAGTGTGTGTGAAAGCCGTTCTTCACCTAGCTTTTTGGGAATACATAGTTTCTTTTCAGTTGCAAATTACACTCCATAGATATATAGTGGAAGGTACTAGATCTAAATCGGTTTTACAGTGGAAATTGGAGGAACTTCAAACTGGCACTAGGATACAGAGAAACCAGAGTAAAAGAATCTCCTGCAAACCGTTCACTTTGGGCCAGATGAACGAACTTCTCTCCACATACTCAGATCTCTGAGGTAATAGTGTGTGAAAGCCGTCCTTCACCTAGCTTGTTCAGAGCCCAAAGTTTGCTTTCAGTTGCGAGCTAAACTCCATACATATATATGGGGAAGTAGAAGCTCCACCATGATTTTACAGTGAAAACTGCAGAAGCTTCAAACGTGCACTAAGAAAAATACTGAGAAACTGGAGTAAATGTGTCTCCTGCAACATATTCCTTTTGTGCTATATAACGAACGTCTCTATACATAATAAGTTCTCACAGATAAGTGTGAGTGAAAGCCGTCCTTCACACAGCTTGTTGGGAACACAAAGTTTCTTTTAAGTTTCAATTTACACTCCATACATATATAGAGGTTAGTACAAGCTCCAACACGTTTTTACAGAGAAATCTGCAGGAAATTCAAACTGACACTAGGAAACAGACTGAGAAACCAGAGAAAAAGTTTCTCCTGCCTCCCGTTCCATTTGTGCTAGATGAACGATCGTCTCTTCACATGCTCACTTCTGAGAGATAAGTGTGTGTGAAAGCCGTTCTTCACCTAGCTTGTTAGGAATACATAGTTTCTTTTCAGTTGCATATTACACTCCATATATATATGGGGAGGTACTAGCTCCAACTCGGTTTTATAGTGGAAACTGGAGGAACTTCAAACCGGCACTAAGAAACAGGCTGAGAAACCAGAGAAAAAGTATCTCCTCAAAACGTTCCCTTTGTGCTAGATGAACGAAAGTCTCTCCACATACTCAGTTCTCAGTGGAAAGTGTGTGTGAAAGCCTTACTTCACCTAGCTTGTTCGGAGCACAAAGTTTCTTTTCAGTTGCGAAATACAATCCATACATATATATGGGGAACTAGAATCTCCACCACGATTTTACAGTGAAAATTCAGGAAGTTCAAAACGGCACTAGGGAACAGACTGAGAATCCAAAGTAAAAGTTTCTCCTGTAACACATTCCATTTGTGCTAGATAACGAACGTCTCTCCACATACTTAGTTCTCAGAGATAAATGTGTGTGAAATCCGTCCTTCAACTAGCTTGTTGGGAACACAAAGTTTCGTTTTATTTGCAAACTACAATCTATACATATATATCGGGAGGTACTAGCTCGAAATCTTATTTACAATGAAAACTGCAGGAACTTCATACCGGCACTAGGAAACAGACTTAGAAAGCAGAGTAAAATTTTTCCATCATACCGTTCCTTTTGTGCTAGATGTATGAAAGTCTCTCCACATACTCAGTTCTCAGAAATAAGTGTGTGTGAAAGTCGTCTTTAACCTAGCTTGTTGGGAACACAAACTTACATTTCTGTTGCAAACTACACTCCATACATATATAGCAGTTGTACTAGCTCCAACTCGGTTTAACAGCGTAAACTGCAGGAACTTCAAACCGGCACTAGGAAACAGGCTGAGAAACCAGAGTAAAATTTCTCCTGCAATCATTTCCCTTTGTGCTAGATGAACTAAAGTCTCTCCACATACTCAGTTCCAAGAGGTAAGTGTGTGTGAAAGCCGTCCTTCACACAGCTTGTTGGCAACACAAAGTTACTTTTCAGTTGCAAACTACACTCCATATATATATGGGGTTCTAAAATCTCCAACTCGGTTTTACAGTGAAAACTGCAGGAAATTCAACACGAAAATGGGAATCAGACTGAGAAACCAGAGAAAAGTTTCCCCAGGAAAACGTTCCCTTTGATCCAGATGCACGAACTTCTCACCACATACTCAGTTCTCAAAGAAAAGAGTGTGTGAACTACGTCCTTCACATAGCTTGTTGGGAACACATAGTTTATTTTCAATTGCAAACTACACTCCATACATACATATGGGGAGGTAATAGCTCCAACGCGATTTTACACAGAAAACTGCAGGAACTTCAAACCGGCACTAGGAAACAGAGTGAGAAACCAGAGTAAAAATTTCTCATGCCTCCCATTCCATTTGTGCTAGATGAACGATCGTCTCTTCACATGCTCACTTCTGAGAGATAAGTGTGCATGAAAGCCGTTCTTCACCTAGCTTTTTAGGAATACATAGTTTCTATTCTGTTGCAAATTACACTCAAAATATATTTGGGGAGGTACTAGCTCCAACTCGGTTTTATAGTGGAAACTGCAGGAACTTCAAACCGGCACTAGGAAACAGGCTGAGAAACCAGGGAAAAAGTATCTCCTCAAAATGTTCCCTTTGTGCTAGATGAACGAAAGTCTCTCCACATACTCAGTTCTCAGTGGTAAGTTTGTGTGAAAGCGGTCCTTCACCTAGTTTGTTCAGAGCCCAAAGTTTGTTTTCAGTTGCAAACTACACTCCATACATATATATGCGGAAGTAGAAGCTCCACCACGATTTTACTGTGAAAACTGCAGAAGCTTCAAACGTGCACTAAGAAACAGACTGAGAAACCAGAGTAAATGTTCCTCCAGCTACCCATTCCCTTAGTGTTAGATAACGAACGTCTCTATACATAATAAGTTCTCACAGATAAGTGTGATTGAAAGCTGTTCTTCACCCAGCTTGTTGGGAAAACAAAGTTTATTTTCAGTTACAATTACACTCCATACATATATAGAGGGTAGTACAAGCTCCAACACGTTTTTACAGAGAAATCTGCAGGAACTTCAAACTGACACTAGGAAACAGACTGAGAACCCAGAGTAATAGTTTCTCCTGCCTCCCGTTCCATTTGTGCTAGATGAACGATCGTCTCTTCACATGCTCACTTCTGAGAGTTAAGTGTGTGTTAAAGCCGTTCTTCACCTAGCTTGTTAGGAATACATAGTTTCTATTCGGTTGCAAATTACACTCCATATATATATGGGAAAGTACTAGCTCCAACTCGGTTTTATAGTGGAAACTGGAGGAACTTCAAACAGGCACTAGGAAACAGGCTGAGAAACCAGAGAAAAAGTATCTCCTCAAAACGTTCCCTTTGTGCTAGATGAACGAAAGTCTCTCCACATACTCAGTTCTCAGTGGTAAGTGTGAGTGAAAGCCGTCCTTCACCTAGATTGTTTGGAGCACAAAGTTTCTTTTCAGTTGCGAACTACAATCCATACATATATATGGGGAAGTACAATCTCCACCACGATTTTACATTGAAAACTGCAGGAAGTTCAAACCGACACTAGGGAACAGACTGAGAATCCAAAGTAAAAGTTTCTCCTGTAACGCATTCCATTTGTGCTAGATAACGAACGTCTCTCCACATACTTAGTTCTCAGAGATAAATGTGTGTGAAATCCGTCCTTCAACAAGCTTGTTGGGAACACAAAGTTTCGTTTTATTTGCAAACTACAATCTATACATATATATCGGGAGGTACTAGCTCGAAATCTTATTTACAATGAAAACGGCAGGAACTTCATACCGGGCACTAGGAAACAGACTTAGAAACCAGAGTAAAATTTTTCCGACACAACGTTCCTTTTGTGCTAGATGAACGAAAGTCTCTCCACATACTCAATTCTCAGAAATAAGTGTGTGTGAAAGCCGTCTTTAAACAAGCTTGTTGGGAACACAAACTTACTTTTCTGTTGCAAACTACACTCCATACATATATAGCAGTTGTACTAGCTCCAACTCGGTTAACAGCGAAAACTGCAGGAACTTCAAACCGGCACTAGGAAACAGGCTGAGAAACCAGAGTAAAATTTCTCCTGCAACCCTTTCCTTTGTGCTAGATGAACTAACGTCTCTCCACATACTCAGTTCTCAGAGGTAAGTGTGTGTGAAAGCCGTCCTTCACACAGCTTGTTGGCAACACAAAGTTACTTTTCAGTTGCAAACTACACTCCATATATATATATGGGGCGCTAAAATCTCCAACTCGGTTTTACAGTGAATACTGCAGGAAAATCAACACGAAAATGTGAAACAGACTGAGAAACCAGAGAAAAGTTTCCCCTGTAAAATGTTCCCTTTGATCCAGATGAACGAACTTCTCTCCACATAATCAGTTCTCAGAGATAAGAGTGTGTGAACTACGTCCTTCATCTAGCATGTTGGGAACACATAGTTTCTTTTCAATTGCAAACTACACTCCATATATATATATGTTGAGGTACTAGCACCAACGCGATTTTACACTGAAAACTGCAGGAACTTCAAAACCGGCACTAGGAAACACACTGAGAAACCAGAGTAAAATTTTCTCATGCCTCCCGTTCCATTTGTGCTAGATGAACGATCGTCTCTTCACATGCTCACTTCTGAGAGATAAGTGTGTGTGAAAGCCGTTCTTCACCTAGCTTGTTAGGAATACATAGTTTCTTTTCGGTTGCAAATTACACTCCATATATATATGGGGAGGTACTAGCTCCAACTCGGTTTTATTGTGGAAACTGGAGGAACTTCAAACCGGCACTAGGAAACAGGCTGAGAAACCAGAGAAAAAGTATCTCCTCAAAACGTTCCCTTTGTGCTAGATGAACGAAAGTCTCTCCACATACTCAGTTCTCAATGATAAATGTGTGTGAAAGCCGTCCTTCACCTAGCTTGTTCGGAGCACAAAGTTTCTTTTCAGTTGCGAACTACAATCCATACATATATATGGGGAAGTAGAATCTCCACCACGATTTTACAGTGAAAAATTCAGGAAGATCATACCGGCAATAGGGAACAGACTGAGAATCCAAAGTAAAAGTTTCTCCTGTAACGCATTCCATTTGTGCTAGATAACGAACGTCTCTCCACATACTCATTTCTCAGAGATAAATGTGTGTGAAATCCGTCCTTCAACTAGCTTGTTGGTAACACAAAGTTTCGTTTTATTTGCAAACTACCATCTATACATATATATAGGGAGGTACTAGCTCGAAATCTTATTTACAATGAAAACGGCAGGAACTTCATACCGGCACTAGGAAACAGACTTAGAAAGCAGAGTAAAATTTTTCCGGCATACCGTTCCTTTTGTGCTAGATGAACGAAAGTCTCTCCACATACTCAGTTCTCAGAAATAAGTGTGTGTGACAGCCGTCTTTAAACTAGCTTGTTGGGAACACAAACTTACTTTTCTGTTGCAAACTACACTCCATACATATATAGCAGTTGTACTAGCTCCAACTCGGTTTAACACTGAAAACTGCAGGAACTTCAAACCGGCACTAGGAAACAGGCTGAGAAAGCAGAGTAAAATTTCTCCTGCAACCATTTCCCTTTGTGCTAGATGAACTAACTTCTCTCCACATACTCAGTTCTCAGATGTAATTGTGTGTGAAAGCCGTCCTTCACACAGCTTGTTGGCAACACAAAGTTACTTTTCAGTTGCAAACTACACTCCATATATATATATGGGGCGCTACAAGCTCCAACTCGGTTTTACAGTGAAAAATGCAGGAAATTCAACACGAAAGTGGGAAACAGACTGAGAAACCAGAGAAAAGTTTCCCCTGTAACATGTTCCCTTTGATCCAGATTAATGAAATTCTCTCCACATACTCAGATCTCAGAGATAAGAGTGTGTGAACTACATACTTCACCTAGCTTGTTGGGAACACATAGTTTCTTTTCAATTGCAAACTACACTCCATACATATATATGTTGAGGTACTAGCTCCAACGCGATTTTACACTGAAAACTGCAGGAACTTCAAACCGGCACTAGGAAACAGACTGAGAAAACAGAGTAAAATTTCTACTGCCTCCCGTTCCATTTGTGCTAGGTGAACGATCGTCTCTTCACATGCTCACTTCTGAGAGATAAGTGTGTGTGAAAGCCGTTCTTCACCTAGCTTTTGGGAATACATAGTTTCTTTTCAGTTGCAAATTACACTCCATAGATATATAGTGGAAGGTACTAGATCTAAATCGGTTTTACAGTGGAAATTGGAGGAACTTCAAACTGGCACTAGGATACAGAGAAACCAGAGTAAAAGAATCTCCTGCAAACCGTTCACTTTGGGCCAGATGAACGAACTTCTCTCCACATACTCAGATCTCTGAGGTAATAGTGTGTGAAAGCCGTCCTTCACCTAGCTTGTTCAGAGCCCAAAGTTTGCTTTCAGTTGCGAGCTAAACTCCATACATATATATGGGGAAGTAGAAGCTCCACCATGATTTTACAGTGAAAACTGCAGAAGCTTCAAACGTGCACTAAGAAAAATACTGAGAAACTGGAGTAAATGTGTCTCCTGCAACATATTCCTTTTGTGCTATATAACGAACGTCTCTATACATAATAAGTTCTCACAGATAAGTGTGAGTGAAAGCCGTCCTTCACACAGCTTGTTGGGAACACAAAGTTTCTTTTAAGTTTCAATTTACACTCCATACATATATAGAGGTTAGTACAAGCTCCAACACGTTTTTACAGAGAAATCTGCAGGAACTTCAAACTGACACTAGGAAACAGCACTGAGAAACCAGAGTAAAAAGTTTCTCCTGCCTCCCGTTCCATTTGTGCTAGATGAACGATCGTCTCTTCACATGCTCACTTCTGAGATTAAGTGTGTGTGAAAGCCGTTCTTCACCTAGCTTGTTAGGAATACATAGTTTCTTTTCAGTTGCATATTACACTCCATATATATATGGGGAGGTACTAGCTCCAACTCGGTTTTTATAGTGGAAACTGGAGGAACTTCAAACCGGCACTAGAAACAGGCTGAGAAACCAGAGAAAAAGTATCTCCTCAAAACGTTCCCTTTGTGCTAGATGAACGAAAGTCTCTCCACATACTCAGTTCTCAGAAAAGTGTGTGTGAAATCCGTCTTTACTAGCTTGTTGGCACAAAGTTTCTTTTCAGTTGAAAACAATCCATACATATATAGTGGGCTTGAACTCTCCACCACGATTTACAGTGAAAAATTCAGGAACTTCAAAACGGCACTAGGGAAACAGGCTGAGAATCCAGTAAAAGTTTCTCCTGCAAACCTTCCTTTGTCTAGATAACTAACGTCTCTCTCACATACTTAGTTCTCAGAGAAGTGTGTTGAAAGCCGTCCTTCACAGTCAGCGTGTTGGGAACACAAAGTTACTTTTCAGTTGCAAACTACAATCTATACATATATATCGGGAGGTACTAGCTCGAAATCTTATTTACAATGAAAACTGCAGGAACTTCATACCGGCACTAGGAAACAGACTTAGAAAGCAGAGTAAAATTTTTCCATCATACCGTTCCTTTTGTGCTAGATGTATGAAAGTCTCTCCACATACTCAGTTCTCAGAAATAAGTGTGTGTGAAAGTCGTCTTTAACCTAGCTTGTTGGGAACACAAACTTACATTTCTGTT
The DNA here is from genome assembly GCF_009834535.1 of Camelus ferus. Lineage (NCBI taxonomy): Eukaryota > Metazoa > Chordata > Mammalia > Artiodactyla > Camelidae > Camelus > Camelus ferus. Next base: position 87,324 of record NC_045716.1, read on the forward strand.
GCAAACTACACTCCATACATATATAGCAGTTGTACTAGCTCCAACTCGGTTTAACAGCGTAAACTGCAGGAACTTCAAACCGGCACTAGGAAACAGGCTGAGAAACCAGAGTAAAATTTCTCCTGCAATCATTTCCCTTTGTGCTAGATGAACTAAAGTCTCTCCACATACTCAGTTCCAAGAGGTAAGTGTGTGTGAAAGCCGTCCTTCACACAGCTTGTTGGCAACACAAAGTTACTTTTCAGTTGCAAACTACACTCCATATATATATATGGGGTTCTAAAATCTCCAACTCGGTTTTACAGTGAAAACTGCAGGAAATTCAACACGAAAACTGGGAATCAGACTGAGAAACCAGAGAAAAGTTTCCCCAGGAAAACGTTCCCTTTGATCCAGATGCACGAACTTCTCACCACATACTCAGTTCTCAAAGAAAAGAGTGTGTGAACTACGTCCTTCACATAGCTTGTTGGGAACACATAGTTTATTTTCAATTGCAAACTACACTCCATACATACATATGGGGAGGTAATAGCTCCAACGCGATTTTACACAGAAAACTGCAGGAACTTCAAACCGGCACTAGGAAACAGAGTGAGAAACCAGAGTAAAAATTTCTCATGCCTCCCATTCCATTTGTGCTAGATGAACGATCGTCTCTTCACATGCTCACTTCTGAGAGATAAGTGTGCATGAAAGCCGTTCTTCACCTAGCTTTTTAGGAATACATAGTTTCTATTCTGTTGCAAATTACACTCAAAATATATTTGGGGAGGTACTAGCTCCAACTCGGTTTTATAGTGGAAACTGCAGGAACTTCAAACCGCACTAGGAAACAGGCTGAGAAACCAGAGAAAAAGTATCTCCTCAAAATGTTCCCTTTGTGCTAGATGAACGAAAGTCTCTCCACATACTCAGTTCTCAGTGGTTAAGTTTGTGTGAAAGCGGTCCTTCACCTAGTTTGTTCAGAGCCCAAAGTTTGTTTTCAGTTGCAAACTACACTCCATACATATATATGCGGAAGTAGAAGCTCCACCACGATTTTACTGTGAAAACTGCAGAAGCTTCAAACGTGCACTAAGAACAGACTGAGAAACCAGAGTAAATGTTCCTCCAGCTACCCATTCCTTAGTGTTAGATAACGAACGTCTCTATACATATAAGTTCTCACAGATAAGTGTGATTGAAAGCTGTTCTTCACCCAGCTTGTTGGGAAAACAAAGTTTATTTTCAGTTACAAATTACACTCCATACATATATAGAGGGTAGTACAAGCTCCAACACGTTTTTACAGAGAAATCTGCAGGACTTCAACTGACACTAGGAAACAGACTGAGAACCCAGAGTAATAGTTTCTCCTGCCTCCCGTTCCATTTGTGCTAGATGAACGATCGTCTCTTCACATGCTCACTTCTGAGAGTTAAGTGTGTGGTAAAGACCGTTCTTCACCTAGCTGTTAGGAATACATAGTTTCTATTCGGTTGCAAATTACACTCCATATATATATGGTGAAAGTACTAGCTCCAACTCGGTTTTATAGTGGAAACTGGAGGAACTTCAAACAGGCACTAGGAAACAGGCTGAGAAACCAGAGAAAAAGTATCTCCTCAAAACGTTCGCCTTTGTGCTAGATGAACGAAGTCTCTCCACATACTCAGTTCTCAGTAGGTAAGTGTGAGTGAAAGCGTCCTTAACCTAGATTGTTGGAAGCACAAAGTTTCTTTTCAGTTTGCGAACTACAATCCATACATATATATGGGGAAGTACAATCTCCACCACGATTTTACATTGAAAACTGCAGGAAGTTCAAACCGACACTAGGGAACAGACTGAGAATCCAAAGTAAAAGTTTCTCCTGTAACGCATTCCATTTGTGCTAGATAACGAACGTCTCTCCACATACTTAGTTCTCAGAGATAAATGTGTGTGAAATCCGTCCTTCAACAAGCTTGTTGGGAACACAAAGTTTCGTTTTATTTGCAAACTACAATCTATACATATATATCGGGAGGTACTAGCTCGAAATCTTATTTACAATGAAAACGGCAGGAACTTCATACCGGCACTAGGAAACAGACTTAGAAACCAGAGTAAATTTTTCCGACATAACGTTCCTTTTGTGCTAGATGAACGAAAGTCTCTCCACATACTCAATTCTCAGAAATAAGTGTGTGTGAAAGCCGTCTTTAAACAAGCTTGTTGGGAACACAAACTTACTTTTCTGTTGCAAACTACACTCCATACATATATAGCAGTTTGTACTAGCTCCAACCGGTTAATAACAGCGAAAACTGCAGAAACTTCAAACCGGCACTAGGAAACAGGCTGAGAAACAGAGTAAAATTTCTCCTGCAACCCTTTCCTTTGTGCTAGATGAACTAACGTCTCTCCACATACTCAGTTCTCAGAGGTAAGATGTGTGTGAAAGCCGTCCTTCACACAGCTTGTTGGCAACACAAAGTTACTTTTCAGTTGCAAACTACACTCCATATATATATATGGGGCGCTAAAATCTCCACTCGGTTTTACAGTGGAATACTGCAGGAAATCAACACGAAAATGTGAAACAGACTGAGAAACCAGAGAAAAGTTTCCCCTGTAAAATGTTCCCTTTGATCCAGATGAACGAACTCTCTCCACATAATCAGTTCTCAGAGATAAGGAGTGTGTGAACTACGTCCTTCATCTAGCATGTTGGGAACACATAGTTTCTTTTCAATTGCAAACTACACTCCATATATATATATGTGAGGTACTAGCACCAACGCGATTTTACACTGAAAACTGCAGGAACTTCAAACCGGCACTAGGAAACACACTGAGAAACCAGAGTAAAATTTTCTCATGCCTCCCGTTCCATTTGTGCTAGATGAACGATCGTCTCTTCACATGCTCACTTCTGAGAGATAAGTGTGTGTGAAAGCCGTTCTTCACCTAGCTTGTTAGGAATACATAGTTTCTTTTCGGTTGCAAATTACACTCCATATATATATGGGGAGGTACTAGCTCCAACTCGGTTTTATAGTGGAAACTGGAGGAACTTCAAACCGGCACTAGGAAACAGGCTGAGAAACCAGAGAAAAAGTATCTCCTCAAAACGTTCCCTTTGTGCTAGATGAACGAAAGTCTCTCCACATACTCAGTTCTCAATGATAAATGTGTGTGAAAGCCGTCCTTCACCTAGCTTGTTCGGAGCACAAAGTTCTTTTCAGTTGCGAACTACCATCCATACATATATGGGGAAGTAGAATCTCCACCACGATTTACAGTGAAAACTTCAGGAAGATCATACCGGCAATAGGGAACAGACTGAGAATCCAAGATAAAAGTTTCTCCTGTAACGCATTCCATTTGTGCTAGATAACGAACGTCTCTCCACATACTTAGTTCTCAGAGATAATGTGTGTGAAATCGTCCTTCCACTAGCTTTTGGGAAACAAAATTTCGTTTATTGCAAACTACATCTATACATATATATCGGGAGGTACTAGCTCGAAATCTTATTACAATGAAACGGCAGGAACTTCATACGGCACTAGGAAACGACTTAGAAACCAGAGTAAAATTTTAAAGGCATACCGTTCCTTTTGTGCTAGATGAACGAAAGGTCTCTCCACATACTCAGGTTCTCAGAAATAAGTGTGTGTGAAAGCCGGTCTTTAAAACTAGCTTGTTGGGGAACACAACTTACTTTTCTGTTGCAAACTACACTCCATACATATATAGCAGTTGTACTAGCTCCAAACTTCGGTTTAACAAGTGAAAACTGCAGGAACTTCAAACCGGCACTAGGAAACAGTCTGAGAAAGCAGAGTAAAATTCTCTCCTGCAACCCTTTCCTTTGTGCTAGATGAACTAACGTCTCTCCACAGACTCAGTTCTCAGAGGTAAGTGTGTTTGAAAGCCGTCCTTCACACAGCTTGTTGGGAACACAAAGTTACTTTCAGTTGCAACTACACTCCATATATATACATGGGGCCCTACAAGCTCCAACTTCGTTTTACAGTGAAAAATGCAGGAAATTCAACAAGAAAGTGGGAAACAGACTGAGAAACCAGAGAAAAGTTTCCCCTGTAACACGTTCCCTTTGTTCCAGATGAACGAACTTCTCTTCACATACTCAGTTCTCAGAGATAAGTGTGTGTGAACTACGTCCTTCACCTAGCTTGTTGGGAACACATAGTATCTTTACAATTGCAAACTACACTCCATACATATATATGTTTAGGTACTAGCTCCAACGCGATTTTACACTGAAAACTGCAGGAACTTCAAACCGGCACTAGGAAACAGACTGAGAAACCAGAGTAAAAGTTTCTCCTGCCTCCCGTTCCATTTGTGCTAGGTGAACGATCGTCCTCTTCACATGCTCACTTCTGAGAGATAAGTGTGTGTGAAAGCGTTCTTCACCTAGCTTTTTTGGGAATACATAGATTCTTTTCAGTTGCAAATTACACTCCATAGATATATAGTGGAAGGTACTAGCTCTCCAACTCGTTTACAGTGAAACTGGAGGAACTTCAAACTGGCACTAGGATACAAGAAACCAGAGTAAAAGAATCTCCTGCACAACCGTTCCCTTTGTGCTAGATACGAACTTCTCATCCACATACTCAGATTCGCAGAGGTAAGTGTGTGGGAAAGCCGTCCTTCACCTAGCTTGTTCAGAGCCCAAAGTTTGCTTTCAGTTGCGAGCTAAACTCCATAATATATATGGGGAAGTAGAAGCTCCACCATGATTTTACAGTGAAAACTGCAGAAGCTTCAACGTGCACTAAGAAAAATACTGAGAAACTGGAGTAAATGTGTCTCCTGCAACATATTCCTTTTGTGCTATATAACGAACGTCTCTATACATAATAAGTTCTCACAGATAAGTGTGAGTGAAAGCCGTCCTTCACACAGCTTGTTGGGAAACAAAGTTTCTTTTAAGTTCAATTTACACTCCATACATATATAGAGGTTAGTACAAGCTCCAACACGTTTTTACAGAGAAATCTGCAGAAATTCAAACTGACACTAGGAAACAGACTGAGAAACCAGAAAAAAGTTTCTCCTGCCTCCCGTTCCATTTGTGCTAGATGAACGATCGTCTCTTCACATGCTCACTTCTGAGAGATAAGTGTGTGTGAAAGCCGTTCTTCACCTAGCTTGTTAGGAATACATAGTTCTTTTCAGTTGCATATTACACTCCATATATATATGGGGAGGTACTAGCTCCAACTCGGTTTATAGTGGAAACTGGAGGAACTTCAAACCGGCACTAAGAAACAGGCTGAGAAACCAGAGAAAAAGTATCTCCTCAAAACGTTCCCTTTGTGCTAGATGAACGAAAGTCTCTCCACATACTCAGTTCTCAGTGGAAAGTGTGTGTGAAAGCCTTACTTCACCTAGCTTGTTCGGAGCACAAAGTTTCTTTTCAGTTGCGAAATACAATCCATACATATATATGGGGAACTAGAATCTCCACCACGATTTACAGTGAAAAATTCAGGAAGTTCAAAACGGCACTAGGGAACAGACTGAGAATCCAAAGTAAAAGTTTCTCCTGAACACATTCATTGTGCTAGATAACGAACGTCTCTCCACATACTTAGTTCTCAGAGATAAATGTGTGTGAAATCCGTCCTTCAACTAGCTGTTGGGAACACAAAGTTTCGTTTTATTTGCAAACTACAATCTATAATATATATCGGGAGGTACTAGTCGGAAATCTTATTTACAATGAAAATGCAGGAACTTCATACCGGCACTAGGAAACAGACTTAGAAAGCAGAGTAAAATTTTTCCATCATACCGTTCCTTTTTGCTAGATGTATGAAAGTCTCTCCACATACTCAGTTCTCAGAAATAAGTGTGTGTGAAAGTCGTCTTTAACTAGCTTGTTGGGAACACAAACTTACATTTCTGTTGCAAACTACACTCCATACATATATAGCAGTTGTACTAGCTCCAACTCGGTTTAACAGGTAAACTGCAGGAACTTCAAACCGGCACTAGGAAACAGGCTGAGAAACCAGTAAAATTCTCCTGCAATCATTTCCCTTTGTGCTAGATGAACTAAAGTCTCTCCACATACTCAGTTCCAAGAGGTAAGTGTGTGTGAAAGCCGTCCTTCACACAGCTTGTTGGCAACACAAAGTACTTTTCAGTTGCAAACTACACTCCATATATATATATGGGGTTCTAAAATCTCCAACTCGGTTTTACAGTGAAAACTGCAGGAAATTCAACACGAAATGGGAATCAGACTGAGAAACCAGAGAAAAGTTTCCCCAGGAAAACGTTCCCTTTGATCCAGATGCACGAACTTTCACCACATACTCAGTTCTCAAAGAAAAGAGTGTGTGAACTACGTCCTTCACATAGCTTGTTGGGAACACATAGTTTATTTTCAATTGCAAACTACACTCCATACATACATATGGGGAGGTATAGCTCCAACGCGATTTTACAGAAAACTGCAGGAACTTCAAACCGGCACTAGGAAACAGAGTGAGAAACCAGAGTAAAAATTTCTCATGCCTCCCATTCCATTTGTGCTAGATGAACGATCGTCTCTTCACATGCTCACTTCTGAGAGATAAGTGTGCATGAAAGCCGTTCTTCACCTAGCTTTTAGGAATACATAGTTTCTATTCTGTTGCAAATTACACTCAAAATATATTTGGGGAGGTACTAGCTCCAACTCGGTTTTATAGTGGAAACTGCAGGAACTTCAAACCGGCACTAGGAAACAGGCTGAGAAACCAGGGAAAAAGTATCTCCTCAAAATGTTCCCTTTGTGCTAGATGAACGAAAGTCTCTCCACATACTCAGTTCTCGTGGTAAGTTTGTGTGAAAGCGGTCCTTCACCTAGTTTGTTCAGAGCCCAAAGTTTGTTTTCAGTTGCAAACTACACTCCATACATATATATGCGGAAGTAGAAGCTCCACCACGATTTTACTGTGAAAACTGCAGAAGCTTCAAACGTGCACTAAGAAACAGACTGAGAAACCAGAGTAAATGTTCCTCCAGCTACCATTCCCTTAGTGTTAGATAACGAACGTCTCTATACATATAAGTTCTCACAGATAAGTGTGATTGAAAGCTGTTCTTCACCCAGCTTGTTGGGAAAACAAAGTTATTTTCAGTTACAAATTACACTCCATACATATATAGAGGGTAGTACAAGCTCCAACACGTTTTTACAGAGAAATCTGCAGGAACTTCAAACTGACACTAGGAAACAGACTGAGAACCCAGAGTAATAGTTTCTCCTGCCTCCCGTTCCATTTGGCTAGATGAACGATCGTCTCTTCACATGCTCACTTCTGAGAGTTAAGTGTGTGTTAAAGCCGTTCTTCACCTAGCTTGTTAGGAATACATAGTTTTCTATTCGGTTGCAAATTACACTCCATATATATATGGGAAAGTACTAGCTCCAACTCGGTTTTTAGTGGAAACTGGAGGAACTTCAAACAGGCACTAGGAAACAGGCTGAGAAACCAGAGAAAAAGTATCTCCTCAAAACGTTCCCTTTGTGCTAGATGAACGAAAGTCTCTCCACATACTCAGTTCTCAGTGGTAAGTGTGAGTGAAAGCCGTCCTTCACCTAGATTGTTTGGAGCACAAAGTTTCTTTTCAGTTGCGAACTACAATCCATACATATATATGGGGAAGTACAATCTCCACCACGATTTTACATTGAAAACTGCAGGAAGTTCAAACCGACACTAGGGAACAGACTGAGAATCCAAAGTAAAAGTTTCTCCTGTAACGCATTCCATTGTGCTAGATAACGAACGTCTCTCCACATACTTAGTTCTCAGAGATAAATGTGTGTGAAATCCGTCCTTCAACAAGCTTGTTGGGAACACAAAGTTTCGTTTTATTTGCAAACTACAATCTATACATATATATCGGGAGGTACTAGCTCGAAATCTTATTTACAATGAAAACGGCAGGAACTTCATACCGGCACTAGGAAACAGACTTAGAAACCAGAGTAAAATTTTTCCGACATAACGTTCCTTTTGTGCTAGATGAACGAAAGTCTCTCCACATACTCAATTCTCAGAAATAAGTGTGTGTGAAAGCCGTCTTTAAACAAGCTTGTTGGGAACACAAACTTACTTTTCTGTTGCAAACTACACTCCATACATATATAGCAGTTGTACTAGCTCCAACTCGGTTTAACAGCGAAAACTGCAGGAACTTCAAACCGGCACTAGGAAACAGGCTGAGAAACCAGAGTAAAATTTCTCCTGCAACCCTTTCCTTTGTGCTAGATGAACTAACGTCTCTCCACATACTCAGTTCTCAGAGGTAAGTGTGTGTGAAAGCCGTCCTTCACACAGCTTGTTGGCAACACAAAGTTACTTTTCAGTTGCAAACTACACTCCATATATATATATGGGGCGCTAAAATCTCCAACTCGGTTTTACAGTGAATACTGCAGGAAAATCAACACGAAAATGTGAAACAGACTGAGAAACCAGAGAAAAGTTTCCCCTGTAAAATGTTCCCTTTGATCCAGATGAACGAACTTCTCTCCACATAATCAGTTCTCAGAGATAAGAGTGTGTGAACTACGTCCTTCATCTAGCATGTTGGGAACACATAGTTTCTTTTCAATTGCAAACTACACTCCATATATATATATGTTGAGGTACTAGCACCAACGCGATTTTACACTGAAAACTGCAGGAACTTCAAACCGGCACTAGGAAACACACTGAGAAACCAGAGTAAATTTTCTCATGCCTCCCGTTCCATTTGTGCTAGATGAACGATCGTCTCTTCACATGCTCACTTCTGAGAGATAAGTGTGTGAAAGCCGTTCTTCACCTAGCTTGTTAGGAATACATAGTTTTTTTCGGTTGCAAATTACACTCCATATTATATGGGGAGGTACTAGCTCCAACTCGGTTTTATAGTGGAAACTGGAGGAACTTCAAACCGGCACTAGGAAACAGGCTGAGAACCAGAGAAAAGTATCTCCTCAAAACGTTCCCTTTGTGCTAGATGAACGAAAGTCTCTCCACATACTCAGTTCTCAATGATAAATGTGTGTGAAAGCCGTCCTTCACCTAGCTTGTTCGGAGCACAAAGTTTCTTTTCAGTTGCGAACTACAATCCATACATATATATGGGGAAGTAGAATCTCCACCACGATTTTACAGTGAAAAATTCAGGAAGATCATACCGGCAATAGGGAACAGACTGAGAATCCAAAGTAAAAGTTTCTCCTGTAACGCATTCCATTTGTGCTAGATAACGAACGTCTCTCCACATACTCATTTCTCAGAGATAAATGTGTGTGAAATCCGTCCTTCAACTAGCTTGTTGGTAACACAAAGTTTCGTTTTATTTGCAAACTACCATCTATACATATATATAGGGAGGTACTAGCTCGAAATCTTATTTACAATGAAAACGGCAGGAACTTCATACCGGCACTAGGAAACAGACTTAGAAAGCAGAGTAAAATTTTTCCGGCATACCGTTCCTTTTGTGCTAGATGAACGAAAGTCTCTCCACATACTCAGTTCTCAGAAATAAGTGTGTGTGACAGCCGTCTTTAAACTAGCTTGTTGGGAACACAAACTTACTTTTCTGTTGCAAACTACACTCCATACATATATAGCAGTTGTACTAGCTCCAACTCGGTTTAACACTGAAAACTGCAGGAACTTCAAACCGGCACTAGGAAACAGGCTGAGAAAGCAGAGTAAAATTTCTCCTGCAACCATTTCCCTTTGTGCTAGATGAACTAACTTCTCTCCACATACTCAGTTCTCAGATGTAATTGTGTGAAAGCCGTCCTTCACACAGCTTGTTGGCAACACAAAGTTACTTTTCAGTTGCAAACTACACTCCATATATATATATGGGGCGCTACAAGCTCCAACTCGGTTTTACAGTGAAAAATGCAGGAAATTCAACACGAAAGTGGGAAACAGACTGAGAAACCAGAGAAAAGTTTCCCCTGTAACATGTTCCCTTTGATCCAGATTAATGAAATTCTCTCCACATACTCAGATCTCAGAGATAAGAGTGTGTGAACTACATACTTCACCTAGCTTGTTGGGAACACATAGTTTCTTTTCAATTGCAAACTACACTCCATACATATATATGTTGAGGTACTAGCTCCAACGCGATTTTACACTGAAAACTGCAGGAACTTCAAACCGGCACTAGGAAACAGACTGAGAAAACAGAGTAAAATTTCTACTGCCTCCCGTTCCATTTGTGCTAGGTGAACGATCGTCTCTTCACATGCTCACTTCTGAGAGATAAGTGTGTGTGAAAGCCGTTCTTCACCTAGCTTTTTGGGAATACATAGTTTCTTTTCAGTTGCAAATTACACTCCATAGATATATAGTGGAAGGTACTAGATCTAAATCGGTTTTACAGTGGAAATTGGAGGAACTTCAAACTGGCACTAGGATACAGAGAAACCAGAGTAAAAGAATCTCCTGCAAACCGTTCACTTTGGGCCAGATGAACGAACTTCTCTCCACATACTCAGATCTCTGAGGTAATAGTGTGTGAAAGCCGTCCTTCACCTAGCTTGTTCAGAGCCCAAAGTTTGCTTTCAGTTGCGAGCTAAACTCCATACATATATATGGGGAAGTAGAAGCTCCACCATGATTTTACAGTGAAAACTGCAGAAGCTTCAAACGTGCACTAAGAAAAATACTGAGAAACTGGAGTAAATGTGTCTCCTGCAACATATTCCTTTTGTGCTATATAACGAACGTCTCTATACATAATAAGTTCTCACAGATAAGTGTGAGTGAAAGCCGTCCTTCACACAGCTTGTTGGGAACACAAAGTTTCTTTTAAGTTTCAATTTACACTCCATACATATATAGAGGTTAGTACAAGCTCCAACACGTTTTTACAGAGAAATCTGCAGGAAATTCAAACTGACACTAGGAAACAGACTGAGAAACCAGAGAAAAAGTTTCTCCTGCCTCCCGTTCCATTTGTGCTAGATGAACGATCGTCTCTTCACATGCTCACTTCTGAGAGATAAGTGTGTGTGAAAGCCGTTCTTCACCTAGCTTGTTAGGAATACATAGTTTCTTTTCAGTTGCATATTACACTCCATATATATATGGGGAGGTACTAGCTCCAACTCGGTTTTATAGTGGAAACTGGAGGAACTTCAAACCGGCACTAAGAAACAGGCTGAGAAACCAGAGAAAAAGTATCTCCTCAAAACGTTCCCTTTGTGCTAGATGAACGAAAGTCTCTCCACATACTCAGTTCTCAGTGGAAAGTGTGTGTGAAAGCCTTACTTCACCTAGCTTGTTCGGAGCACAAAGTTTCTTTTCAGTTGCGAAATACAATCCATACATATATATGGGGAACTAGAATCTCCACCACGATTTTACAGTGAAAAATTCAGGAAGTTCAAAACGGCACTAGGGAACAGACTGAGAATCCAAAGTAAAAGTTCTCCTGTAACACATTCCATTTGTGCTAGATAACGAACGTCTCTCCACATACTTAGTTCTCAGAGATAAATGTGTGTGAAATCCGTCCTTCAACTAGCTTGTTGGGAACACAAAGTTTCGTTTTATTTGCAAACTACAATCTATACATATATATCGGGAGGTACTAGCTCGAAATCTTATTTACAATGAAAACTGCAGGAACTTCATACCGGCACTAGGAAACAGACTTAGAAAGCAGAGTAAAATTTTTCCATCATACCGTTCCTTTTGTGCTAGATGTATGAAAGTCTCTCCACATACTCAGTTCTCAGAAATAAGTGTGTGTGAAAGTCGTCTTTAACCTAGCTTGTTGGGAACACAAACTTACATTTCTGTTGCAAACTACACTCCATACATATATAGCAGTTGTACTAGCTCCAACTCGGTTTAACAGCGTAAACTGCAGGAACTTCAAACCGGCACTAGGAAACAGGCTGAGAAACCAGAGTAAATTTCTCCTGCAATCATTTCCCTTTGTGCTAGATGAACTAAAGTCTCTCCACATACTCAGTTCCAAGAGGTAAGTGTGTGTGAAAGCCGTCCTTCACACAGCTTGTTGGCAACACAAAGTTACTTTTCAGTTGCAAACTACACTCCATATATATATATGGGGTTCTAAAATCTCCAACTCGGTTTTACAGTGAAAACTGCAGGAAATTCAACACGAAACTGGGAATCAGACTGAGAAACCAGAGAAAAGTTTCCCCAGGAAAACGTTCCCTTTGATCCAGATGCACGAACTTCTCACCACATACTCAGTTCTCAAAGAAAAGAGTGTGTGAACTACGTCCTTCACATAGTTGTTGGGAACACATTGTTTCTTTTCAATTGCAAACTACACTCCATACATACATATGGGGAGGTAATAGCTCCAACGCGATTTTACACAGAAAACTGCAGGAACTTCAAACCGGCACTAGGAAACAGAGTGAGAAACCAGAGTAAAAATTTCTCATGCCTCCCATTCCATTTGTGCTAGATGAACGATCGTCTCTTCACATGCTCACTTCTGAGAGATAAGTGTGCATGAAAGCCGTTCTTCACCTAGCTTTTTAGGAATACATAGTTTCTATTCTGTTGCAAATTACACTCAAAATATATTTGGGGGGTACTAGCTCCAACTCGGTTTTATAGTGGAAACTGCAGGACTTCAAACCGGCACTAGGAAACAGGCTGAGAAACCAGGGAAAAAGTATCTCCTCAAAATGTTCCCTTTGTGCTAGATGAACGAAGTCTCTCCACATACTCAGTTCTCAGTGGTTGTGTGTGAAAGCCGTCCTTCAACCTAGCTTGTTCGGAGCACAAAGTTCTTTTCAGTTGCGAAACTACATCCATACATATCTATGGGGAAGTAGAATCTCCACCACGATTTACAGTGAAAAATTCAGGAAGCTCATACCGGCAATAGGGAACAATGAGAATCCAAGTAAAAGTTTCCTGTAACGCATTCCATTTGTGCTAGATAACGAACGTCTCTCACATACTCATTTCTCAGAGATAAATGTGGTGAAATCCGTCCTTCAACTAGCTTGTTGTAACACAAAGTTCGTTTTATTTGCAAACTACCATCTATACATATATATAGGGAGGTACTAGCTCGAAATCTTATTTACAATGAAACGGCAGGAACTTCATACCGGCACTAGGAAACAGACTTAGAAAGCAGAGTAAAATTTTCGGCATACGTTCCTTTTGTGCTAGATGAACGAAAGTCTCTCCACATACTCGTTTCTCAGAAATAAGTGTGTGTGACAGCCGTCTTTAAACATCGCTTGTTGGGAACACAAACTTACTTTCTGTTGCAACTACCTCCATACATATATAGCAGTTGTATAGCTCAACTCGGTTTAACATGAAACTGCAGGAATCAAACCGGCACTAGGAAACAGCTGAGAAAGCAGAGTAAATTTCTCCTGAACCATTTCCCTTGTGCTAGATGAACTAACTTCTCTCCCCATACTCAGTTCTCAGATGTAATTGTGGTGAAAGCCGTCCTTCCACACAGCTTGTTGGCAACACAAAGTTACTTTCAGTTGCCAAACTACACTCCTATATAATAATGGGGCGTACAAGCTCCAACTCGGTTTTACAGTGAAAAATGCAGGAAATTCAACACGAAAGTGGGAAACAGACTGAGAAACCAGAGAAAGTTTCCCTGTAACATGTTCCCTTTGATCCAGATTAATGGAAATTCTCTCCACATACTCAGATCTCAGAGATAAGAGTGTGGAACTAAATACTCACTAGCTTGTTGGGAAACATAGTTTCTTTTCAATTGCAAAACTACACTCCATACATATATATGTTGAGGTACTAGCTCCAACGCGATTTTACACTGAAAACTGCAGGAACTTCAAACCGGCACTAGGAAACAGACTGAGAAAACAGAGTAAAATTTCTACTGCCTCCCGTTCCATTTGTGCTAGGTGAACGATCGTCTCTTCACATGCTCACTTCGAGAGATAAGTGTGTGTGAAAGCCGTTCTTCACCTAGCTTTTTGGGAATAAATAGTTTCTTTCAGTTGCAAATTACACTCCATAGATATTATAGTGGAAGGTACTAGATCTAAAATCGGTTTTACAGTGGAAATTGGAGGAACTTCAAACTGGCACTAGGATACAGAAACCAGAGTAAAAGAATCTCCTGCAAACGTTCACTTTGGGCCAGATGAACGAAACTTCTCTCACATACTCAGATCTCTGAGGTAATATGTGTGTGAAAGCCGTCCTTCACCTAGCTGTTCAGAGCCCAAGTTTGCTTTCAGTTGCGAGCTAACTCCATACATATATATGGGAAGTAGAAGCTCCACCATGATTTTACAGTGAAAACTGCAGAAGCTTCAAAGTTTGCCTAAGAAAATACTGAGAAACTGGAGTAAATGTGTCTCCTGCAACATATTCCTTTTGTGCTATATAACGAACCGTCTCTATACATAATAAGTTCTCACAGATAAGTGTGAGTGAAAGCCGTCCTTCACACAGCTTGTTGGGACACAAGTTTCTTTTAAGTTTCAATTTACATCCATACATATATAGAGGTTAGTACAAGCTCCAACACGTTTTACAGAGAAATCTGCAGGAAATTCAAACTGACACTAGGAAACAGACTGAGAGAAACCAGAGAAAAAGTTTCTCCGCCTCCCGTCCATTGTGCTAGATGAACGATCGTCTCTTACATGCTCACTTCTGAGAGATAAGTGTGTGTGAAAGCCGTTCTTCACCTAGCTTAGGAATACATAGTTATTTTCAGTTGCATATTACACTCCATATATATATGGGGAGGTATAGCTCCAACTCGGTTTTATAGGGAAATGGAGGAACTTCAAACCGGCACTAAGAAACAGGCTGAGAAACCAGAGAAAAAGATCTCCTCAAAACGTTCCCTTTGTGCTAGATGAACGAAAGTCTCTCCACATACTCAGTTCTCAGGGAAAGTGTGTGTGAAAGCCTTACTTCACCTAGCTTGTTCGGAGCAAAAGTTTCTTTTCAGTTGCGAAATACAATCCATACTATATATGGGGAACTAGAATCTCCACCACGATTTACAGTGAAAAATTCAGGAAGTTCAAAACGGCACTAGGGAACAGACTGAGAATCCAAGTAACAGTTTCTCCTGTAACACATTCCATTTGTGCTGATAACACGCTCTCCACATACTTGAGTTCTCAGAGATACATGTGTGTGAAATCGTCCTTCAACTAGCTTGTTGGAACACAAAGTTTCGTTTTATTTGCAAAACTACAATCTATACATATATATCGGGAGGTACTAGCTCGAAATCTTATTTACAATGAAAACTGCAGGAACTTCATACCGGCACTAGGAAACAGACTTAGAAAGCAGAGTAAAATTTTTCCATCATACCGTTCCTTTTGTGCTAGATGTATGAAAGTCTCTCCACATACTCAGTTCTCAGAAATAAGTGTGTGTGAAAGTCGTCTTTAACCTAGCTTGTTGGGAACACAAACTTACATTTCTGTTGCAAACTACACTCCATACATATATAGCAGTTGTACTAGCTCCAACTCGGTTTAACAGCGTAAACTGCAGGAACTTCAAACCGGCACTAGGAAACAGGCTGAGAAACCAGAGTAAAATTTCTCCTGCAATCATTTCCCTTTGTGCTAGATGAACTAAAGTCTCTCCACATACTCAGTTCCAAGAGGTAAGTGTGTGTGAAAGCCGTCCTTCACACAGCTTGTTGGCAACACAAAGTTACTTTTCAGTTGCAAACTACACTCCATATATATATATGGGGTTCTAAAATCTCCAACTCGGTTTTACAGTGAAAACTGCAGGAAATTCAACACGAAAATGGGAATCAGACTGAGAAACCAGAGAAAAGTTTCCCCAGGAAAACGTTCCCTTTGATCCAGATGCACGAACTTCTCACCACATACTCAGTTCTCAAAGAAAAGAGTGTGTGAACTACGTCCTTCACATAGCTTGTTGGGAACACATAGTTTATTTTCAATTGCAAACTACACTCCATACATACATATGGGGAGGTAATAGCTCCAACGCGATTTTACACAGAAAACTGCAGGAACTTCAAACCGGCACTAGGAAACAGAGTGAGAAACCAGAGTAAAAATTTCTCATGCCTCCCATTCCATTTGTGCTAGATGAACGATCGTCTCTTCACATGCTCACTTCTGAGAGATAAGTGTGCATGAAAGCCGTTCTTCACCTAGCTTTTTAGGAATACATAGTTTCTATTCTGTTGCAAATTACACTCAAAATATATTTGGGGAGGTACTAGCTCCAACTCGGTTTTATAGTGGAAACTGCAGGAACTTCAAACCGGCACTAGGAAACAGGCTGAGAAACCAGGGAAAAAGTATCTCCTCAAAATGTTCCCTTTGTGCTAGATGAACGAAAGTCTCTCCACATACTCAGTTCTCAGTGGTAAGTTTGTGTGAAAGCGGTCCTTCACCTAGTTTGTTCAGAGCCCAAAGTTTGTTTTCAGTTGCAAACTACACTCCATACATATATATGCGGAAGTAGAAGCTCCACCACGATTTTACTGTGAAAACTGCAGAAGCTTCAAACGTGCACTAAGAAACAGACTGAGAAACCAGAGTAAATGTTCCTCCAGCTACCCATTCCCTTAGTGTTAGATAACGAACGTCTCTATACATAATAAGTTCTCACAGATAAGTGTGATTGAAAGCTGTTCTTCACCCAGCTTGTTGGGAAAACAAAGTTTATTTTCAGTTACAAATTACACTCCATACATATATAGAGGGTAGTACAAGCTCCAACACGTTTTTACAGAGAAATCTGCAGGAACTTCAAACTGACACTAGGAAACAGACTGAGAACCCAGAGTAATAGTTTCTCCTGCCTCCCGTTCCATTTGTGCTAGATGAACGATCGTCTCTTCACATGCTCACTTCTGAGAGTTAAGTGTGTGTTAAAGCCGTTCTTCACCTAGCTTGTTAGGAATACATAGTTTCTATTCGGTTGCAAATTACACTCCATATATATGGGAAAGTACTAGCTCCAACTCGGTTTTATAGTGGAAACTGGAGGAACTTCAAACAGGCACTAGGAAACAGGCTGAGAAACCAGAGAAAAAGTATCTCCTCAAAACGTTCCCTTTGTGCTAGATGAACGAAAGTCTCTCCACATACTCAGTTCTCAGTGGTAAGTGTGAGTGAAAGCCGTCCTTCACCTAGATTGTTTGGAGCACAAAGTTTCTTTTCAGTTGCGAACTACAATCCATACATATATATGGGGAAGTACAATCTCCACCACGATTTTACATTGAAAACTGCAGGAAGTTCAAACCGACACTAGGGAACAGACTGAGAATCCAAAGTAAAAGTTTCTCCTGTAACGCATTCCATTTGTGCTAGATAACGAACGTCTCTCCACATACTTAGTTCTCAGAGATAAATGGTGTGAAATCCGTCCTTCAACAAGCTTGTTGGGAACACAAAGTTTCGTTTTATTTGCAAACTACAATCTATACATATATATCGGGAGGTACTAGCTCGAAATCTTATTTACAATGAAAACGGCAGGAACTTCATACCGGCACTAGGAAACAGACTTAGAAACCAGAGTAAAATTTTTCCGACATAACGTTCCTTTTGTGCTAGATGAACGAAAGTCTCTCCACATACTCAATTCTCAGAAATAAGTGTGTGTGAAAGCCGTCTTTAAACAAGCTTGTTGGGAACACAAACTTACTTTTCTGTTGCAAACTACACTCCATACATATATAGCAGTTGTACTAGCTCCAACTCGGTTTAACAGCTGAAAACTGCAGGAACTTCAAACCGGCACTAGGAAACAGGCTGAGAAACCAAGAGTAAAATTTCTCCTGCAACCCTTTCTTGTGCTAGATGAACTAACGTCTCTCCACATACTCAGTTCTCAGAGGTAAGTGTGTGTGTGAAAGCCGTCCTTCACACAGCTTGTTGGCAACCACCAAGTTACTTTTCAGTTGCAACTACACTCCATATACTATCTATGGAGGCGCTAAATCTCCAACTCGGTTTTTACAGTGAATACTGCAGGAAAATCAACACGAAAATGTGAAACAGACTGAGAAAACCAGAGAAAAGTTTCCCCCTGTAAAATGTTCCCTTTGATCCAGATGAACGAACTTCTCTCCACATAATCAGTTCTCAGAGATAAGAGTGTGTGAACTACGTCCTTCATCTAGGCATGTTGGGAACACATAGTTTCTTTTCAATTGCAAACTACACTCCATATATATATATGTGAAGGTACTAGCACCAACGCGATTTTTACACTGAAAACTGCAGGAACTTCAACCGGCACTAGGAAACACACTGAGAAACCAGAGTAAAATTTTCTCATGCCTCCCGTTCCATTTGTGCTAGATGAACGATCGTCTCTTCACATGCTCACTTCTGAGAGATAAGTGTGTGTGAAAGCCGTTCTTCACCTAGCTTGTTAGGAATACATAGTTTCTTTTCGGTTGCAAATTACACTCCATATATATATGGGGAGGTACTAGCTCCAACTCGGTTTTTAGTGGAAACTGGAGGAACTTCAAACCGGCACTAGGAAACAGGCTGAGAAACCAGAGAAAAAGTATCTCCTCAAAACGTTCCCTTTGTGCTAGATGAACGAAAGTCTCTCCACATACTCAGTTCTCAATGATAAATGTGTGTGAAAGCCGTCCTTCACCTAGCTTGTTCGGAGCACAAAGTTTCTTTTCAGTTGCGAACTACAATCCATACATATATATGGGGAAGTAGAATCTCCACCACGATTTTACAGTGAAAAATTCAGGAAGATCATACCGGCAATAGGGAACAGACTGAGAATCCAAAGTAAAAGTTTCTCCTGTAACGCATTCCATTTGTGCTAGATAACGAACGTCTCTCCCACATACTCATTTCTCAGAGATAAATGTGTGTGAAATCCGTCCTTCAACTAGCTGTTGGTTAACACAAAGTTTCGTTTTATTTGCAAACTACCATCTATACATATATATAGGGAGGGTACTAGCTCGAAATTCTTATTTACAATGAAAACGGCAGGAACTTCATACCGGCACTAGGAAACAGACTTAGAACGCAGATGTAAAATTTTTCCCGGCATACCGTTCCTTTTGTGCTAGATGAACGAAAGTCTCTCCACATACTCAGTTCATCAGAAATAAGTGTGTGTGACAGCCGTCTTTTAAACTAGCTTGTTGGGAACACAAACTTACTTTTCTGTTGCAAACTACACTCCATACATATATAGCAGTTTGTACTAGCTCCAACTCGGTTTTAACACTGAAAACTGCAGGAACTTCAAACCGGCACTAGGAAACAGGCTGAGAAAGCAGAGTAAAATTTCTCCTGCAACCATTTCCCTTTGTGCTAGATGAACTAACTTCTCTCCACATACTCAGTTCTCAGATGTAATTGTGTGTGAAAGCCGTCCTTCACACAGCTTGTTGGCAACACAAAGTTACTTTTCAGTTGCAAACTACACTCCATATATATATATGGGGCGCTACAAGCTCCAACTCGGTTTTACAGTGAAAAATGCAGGAAATTCAACACGAAAGTGGGAAACAGACTGAGAAACCAGAGAAAAGTTTCCCCTGTAACATGTTCCCTTTGATCCAGATTAATGAAATTCTCTCCACATACTCAGATCTCAGAGATAAGAGTGTGTGAACTACATACTTCACCTAGCTTGTTGGGAACACATAGTTTCTTTTCAATTGCAAACTACACTCCATACATATATATGTTGAGGTACTAGCTCCAACGCGATTTTACACTGAAAACTGCAGGAACTTCAAACCGGCACTAGGAAACAGACTGAGAAAACAGAGTAAAATTTCTACTGCCTCCCGTTCCATTTGTGCTAGGTGAACGATCGTCTCTTCACATGCTCACTTCTGAGAGATAAGTGTGTGTGAAAGCCGTTCTTCACCTAGCTTTTTGGGAATACATAGTTTCTTTTCAGTTGCAATTACACTCCATAGATATTATGTGGAAGGTACTAGATCTAAATCGGTTTTACAGTGGAAATTGGAGGAACTTCAAACTGGCACTAGGATACAGAGAAACCAGAGTAAAAGAATCTCCTGCAAACCGTTCACTTTGGGCCAGATGAACGAACTTCTCTCCACATACTCAGATCTCTGAGGTAATAGTGTGTGAAAGCCGTCCTTCACCTAGCTTGTTCAGAGCCCAAAGTTTGCTTTCAGTTGCGAGCTAAACTCCATACATATATATGGGGAAGTAGAAGCTCCACCATGATTTTACAGTGAAAACTGCAGAAGCTTCAAACGTGCACTAAGAAAAATACTGAGAAACTGGAGTAAATGTGTCTCCTGCAACATATTCCTTTTGTGCTATATAACGAACGTCTCTATACATAATAAGTTCTCACAGATAAGTGTGAGTGAAAGCCGTCCTTCACACAGCTTGTTGGGAACACAAAGTTTCTTTTAAGTTTCAATTTACACTCCATACTATATAGAGGTTAGTACAAGCTCCAACACGTTTTTACAGAGAAATCTGCAGGAAATTCAAACTGACACTAGGAAACACACTGAGAAACCAGAGAAAAGTTTCTCCTGCCTCCCGTTCCATTTGTGCTAGATGAACGATCGTCTCTTCACATGCTCACTTCTGAGATTTAAGTGTGTGTTAAAGCCGTTCTTCACCTAGCTTGTTAGGAATACATAGTTTCTTTTCGGTTGCAAATTACACTCCATATATATATGGGGAGGTACTAGCTCCAACTCGGTTTTATAGTGGAAACTGGAGGAACTTCAAACCGGCACTAGGAAACAGGCTGAGAAACCAGAGAAAAAGTATCTCCTCAAAACGTTCCCTTTGTGCTAGATGAACGAATGTCTCTCCACATACTCAGTTCTCAGAAATAAGTGTGTGTGAAATCCGTCCTTAAACTAGCTTGTTGGGAACACAAACTTACTTTTCTGTTGAAAACTATACTCCATACATATATAGCAGTTGTAACTAGCTCCAACTCGGTTTAACAGCGAAAACTGCAGGAACTTCAAACCGGCACTAGGAAACAGGCTGAGAAACCAGCGTAAAATTTCTCCTGCAACCCTTTCCTTTGTTCTAGATGAACTAACGTCTCTCACATACTCAGTTCTCAGAGGTAAGTTGTGTGAAGCCGTCCTTCACACAGCTTGTTGGGAACACAAAGTTACTTTTCAGTTGCAAACTACACTCCATATATATATATGGGGCGCTAGAACTCCAACTCGGTTTTACAGTCAAAACTGCAGGAATTCAACACGAAACTGGGAAAAAGACTGAGAAACCAGAGAAAAGTTTCCCCTTTAAAACGTTCCCTTTGTTCCAGATGAAACGAACTTCTCTCCAAATACTCAGTTCTCAGAGATAAGAGTGAGTGAACTACGTCCTTCACATAGCTTGTTTGGAACACATATTTTCTTTTCAATTGCAAACTACACTCCATACATACATATGGGGAGGTAATAGCTCCAACGCGATTTTACACAGAACTGCAGGACTTCAAACCGGCACTAGGAAACAGAGTGAGAAACCAGAGTAAAATTTTCTCATGCCTCCCATTCCATTGTGCTAGATGAACGATCGTCTCTTCACATGCTCACTTCTGAGAGATAAGTGTGCATGAAAAGCCGTTCTTCACCTAGCTTTTAGGAATACATAGTTCTCTTCTGTTGCAAATTAACACTCAAATATATTTGGGGAGGTACTAGCTCCAACTCGGTTTTTATAGTGGAAACTGCAGGAACTCAAACCGGCACTAGGAACAGGTGAGAAACCAGAGAAAAAGTATCTCCTCAATGTTCCCTTTGTGCTAGATGAACGAAGTCTCTCCACATACAGTTGTCAGTGGTAAGTGTGAAA
>NC_045716.1:109270-143869 GCF_009834535.1 Camelus ferus
TCTCCTTATCCCTCAGTTTATTCTTTTCCCCATCCCTCTGGGCCCCAGCCAGTCTCCAGGGAATTTAGCAGATGCAAACAGCAGAAAGCTGTTTTCATGGTTTCAGAGATTGTGGCAATATGTATCATTAAGTACAAACTTGAGAAACCAATACACGCTCTCCAGATGAAATGAAAACGTGTTTCCGCACGTCTGCTGACCCTACTCTGTGGCTCAGCCTTATGTTTACACACTTTCTTCACTTTATGTTTTGCTTTTATTTCCACCAATTAAATCTTCAATCAATCCAAGAGTTATGTGGGAGCATGATATAACATTTGAGAACTTTTTAACCACGTAACTATGAAAACACCACATCAGTTACTCTGCAAGGCCATGCTGCTGGCTGACCACTTGCAGGAGGGGTGGAAGGCAGGGCAGGCCTCTTCTTCCTGCCAAACTCCATCCTTCCTCCCTTAGCTGGCTAATTATGGTTTCTGGCCCTGCCAGGATCAAAACTGCAGGGGGCGGTAGAGTTCCTAAGTGGCTGACACTCCTGGGAGCTGGTCTTGAGTGGACTGGACCTGGCAAGTGTTTTGAAGCTGACTCTCTCAGGGGCATTTCTGGGCCCCCACCTGCCCTCACCTGCAACTCCCCTGACCTAAGGGAATGTGGTGTTACTAACTTCCCCATTTAATCTATCTTTCCTATTAGCATACACTGTTATTGCCCTCATCTTATAAAAAAAGATGCGTTCACCCTCCAGCTGCGGCCCCATTTCTCTGCTCTCCAGCACACACTCCTCCTGTCTCTGCAAAGGAGCTGTTCCCTTTTGCTTCCTCTGATTCCTCTCATTTTCCATCCAAGTGTGTCCACTCACTGCAAATGCTCACGACAGGGTCACCCACCACCCACCAGGTGCTGACTCCACGGGGAGCTCTGTCCTCTCCTTGCACGGCCTGGCAGCCACACTTCCCACCGCTGCTCTCCCCGACTTCCTCAAGCCCTTTCTTCATGGGGCTTCCTGGGTCTCAGACTGCTCTGGTTTCCTCCCATGGCCCTGGCCAGTCTTCTCAGACCCAGCCCCTGAGTGCTGGCACACAGCACCCGAGGCTGTCTTCTGGCCTCTACTATTTTCTGCTGCCACCCACATCAGCCTTAGGGCTTTATGTATTATCTACAAGTCAGTAACTTCCAAACTGCTATTTCCAATCCAGACCTCCCTCCTGTATTCCAGACTCAAATACCCATTGCCTCTCAACGTCATCTCTTGGAAGTTTAATTGGACTTCTCCTGGGCCGGCCCTCCCCTGGGCCTGCCCTTTCCTGATCGTACCCTTCCCTGGACCTGCCCT
Source organism: Camelus ferus (assembly GCF_009834535.1). Lineage (NCBI taxonomy): Eukaryota > Metazoa > Chordata > Mammalia > Artiodactyla > Camelidae > Camelus > Camelus ferus. Next base: position 110,604 of record NC_045716.1, read on the forward strand.
CTCTTGGTCCAGCCCTCTCCTAGGCCTGCCATGACCTGGGTCTGACCTTACCTGGACATGCTCTCACTTGGGCTTGACCTCTCCTGTTCCTGCTCTCACCTGTCTTGCCCTCTCCTCTGCCTGCCTTCTCTTGGGCCTGCCTTCTAGTCCTGCCCTCTCAGCCTGCCCTCACCTAGTCCTGCCCTCTCCTGGACCTACCCTCACTTGGACCAGCCTTCTCCTGGGCCTGCCCCCACCTGTGCTTAGCCTCTCCTGTTCCTGCCCTAAGCTGGGCCTGCCCTCTCCTGGGCCTGTACTCTCCTGCACCTGCCCTCTCCTGGGGCTACACTCTCCTAGGCATACCCTCACCAGGGCCTCCCTGTTCTTTGTCTGCCCTCCCCTGGGCCTGCTGTCTCCTGGTCCTGCCAGCTTCTGGACCTTCCCTCACCTGGGCCAGCCCTCTGCTGGGCCTGACCTCTACTGGACCTGCCCTCTCCTGGCCTGCCCACATCTGGGCCTGCACGCTCTTGGGGCTGCCCTCTGCTGGGCTTGCCCTCTCCTGGGCCAGCCCTCTCCTGGGCCTGCACTCACCTGGGCCTGCCTTCTCCTGGTCTTGTCCTCTCTCCTGGGGAAGTATGCCAGAAAGAGAAAGAAAAATACCATGTGAGATCACTCATATGTGGAATCTTAAAAAAAAACCCAAAATATAAATACAAAACAGTAAGACTCAGACATAGAATACAAACTTGTGGTTGCCAAGGGGGTGGGGGGTAGGAAAGGACAGATTGGGAGTTCGAAATTTGTAGATACTGACAGGCATATGTAGAATAGATAAACAAGATTATACTGTATAGCACAGGGAAATACATACAATGTCTCATGGTAGCTCACAAGAAAAGAGAATGTGACAATGAATATATGTATGTTCATGTGTAAGTGAAAAATCGTGCTCTACACTGGAAATTGACACAACATTGTAAACTGACTATAAGTCAATAAAAAAAAATGTTAAAAAAAGTGCTCCATTCAGAGCTATGGTTACATGCTGATCTTTTAGGGACAGAGACTAGGTTGAAACCTAAATGTACAGACTGGGAGAGAAAGGGGTTTCAACTACTCTGACCACTTCCTGTTGAATGAAAAAGAGGCCAAGCCCTCCCATTTCAAAAGTGCCCAGTTGGTGAGAAGACCCACTGCAGGGCAGGAGAAGGGAAGGAACCTCCTTAACAAAGGCCCCAGATGAGAAAACGGCCCAGTGACACTCACTCAGCCCAGAGGGCCTTCAGCCTGAATGTGAACGTGGGGAACCCGGGCAGAAGTAGGCGTGAGCCCTTCCCTCACCTGCGCAAGGTGGAGGCAGCTTTCAGCAACCCCCCTCACCACCCACCTGTCCAGCCTTCCCCACTGAGTCACAAGAGAACTGGGTCGAAAGGATTTCAGCCTCATGTGTTTGGCCCTGGGCGGGGCTGGGATTCCCCTTCCATCTGAGTGGTGGGCAATGATGTCCCCAGAATAGGGTGTGTCTGGAATCAGCTGCTCCAAGTGCCCCGTGTGGGTGTTTCCTGGCACCACAATCTAGAGGGGAGGACCTGACAAATTCTGTCTGACGACCACCCAAATGCTTACCAAGTCTTTCATTAGTCAGTATTATAATGTTTATAGTAAAGGGCTGAGCCCAGACACAGCAGAAGCCAACCTCTGTGCTACCTCGTGAGATCTGCCCAGGCCACAGCACTGGATGTAATTTACTCTCATAAATTCCCTCTCCATTAAATTTGAGCTCACACTTGACCCTTAGCAACTTCAACAACCTCCCATTTAGGTTCCTGGGGAAGGTTCTCACATACAACATCCAGGGCTTATGATAGTGACCCCAAAGCATCCCAAATGTTAAGAGACATGTACACCTAAGATACACTTCTCGGGGAGAGATCTCTCTATTAAAACAGCTACTCCAGGCAGTGGATAAGAGCAGTGGTGTCTGAACACGTCCTGCCACACACAGGATGCAAGTCAACATTTGGACAGGCTCAAGTTGTGTTTATCTTTGTTCATGGTCCCTGCTTCTTTTTGTAAAGCCTTGTAAGTTTACTTGCCCACTGGTGTTCTGATACTCTTCCTACTCAAACTAGTAATTTCTGCTGTATGTATTTTTAATCTACTTAGAAAATGGAATAGTACTAAGATAGATTGACAATCTGTTAAGAGCCAATGAAGGCAAACTTTCAAGAAGGTTCCTAACAAAGATGTGTCTGTTACAATGAAAGCCCATATTGACAGGGTCTGTGAATGATTTGCATTTGTCCTTAAGGAATCACAGGTTATTTTACGGTAGGGGCTTAGTATCTTAAGTCTCTGGCAGGTGTTCCAGATGACTTCATTAGGGCAATAAATGCTCACAGGGCCAGATTCTATGTGGGCTGAGATGTGCATAAGTCACATCTTCTTAGCCCTCTCGAGCAATGCAGACTCCATTTTTATTTTCCTTTCACAAACGCAGTCTTCTGCTGCTGGGAGCAGTGACCCCACCTCAGCCTGGAGGACATTCAGGTGAGCTTCAGCTCACTGGCTAGTGCTGTAGGAATAGCGGAGTTTGCCATCGATCTCTTCCCTGCAGGCGCGGCAGCGCCCACGCCAGCTGTAACTGAGCACAGCTATCTGTGCTCAGGCTTGTGCTGGGGTGGGGGTGGGGAGCGTTCCTCCATCCTTCTAGGCTCATCTGGCTGGTCTAAGAATTAACCTGACATGAGGCAGACTAACAGGAGAAAAATAAAAATTGAGTAACACGTATACTTCCTGTCTATACCCATGGGAGACAGCCAGGGTAAACGGAGTGAACTCATCAAGAAGGCTGAAGCCCTCACCTTCAACATCATCTTGCTGTAGGCAGCGGTCGGTTACATGGAATGCCCGGAGGAATGAGAAGGTCAGTTAGACAAGGGCTGGAAAAGTGTCACTTTGATTTAGATGTGGGAGTCATCAGTGACTCGCTGCGTGGGAATGGAGGAAGGGAAGACACACCAGAGTGGGTGGGGACAGACTGCTGGTGGGGAAGCAGGCAAATCTCAGGAAGTTTGTCGTCAGAAGTAAGACTGTCTGGTTCAAATGAGAGGGAAGAAACAGGGAGGTGTTTACAGAGAGGCGAATTTGAAATCATCACTGAGAAGGAAGAAGGTGCAAATTAACTAAATAAAAGGAGTAGGACCACTGGGCAGTGCATGACTTTCTTCAGCACTTAGATGCCTAGGGGAACATAAGGAGGAAGAATGAGAATCAGTCTGTTGTGTAGTTGGGAGTTTTGCCAAGTAAGTACACTAAAAGGACGGTAAAGGGAATAAAGGATCTAAGTAGGAGTTATTAAAATTTTAGCTCCTGAAAATTGTTGAGAAGGAGAGTATTTCCTTTACGGTCTTATGTTCAGTGACTGGGAACCTGCAAATTAAATTGACTAAAGCAGATTACTGTGAGAAAAAAATTACGTATGAATACATGCAGGAGCTCACAAAGCAATGTGATTTGAAGGGGTGGCTAGAAGTGGGGGCTTAAATACAATTTAATACGTGACAGGAAAAGGAGAAAGGCATTTTCTGAAAAACAAATGACTTCTTGGTGAAAGGGGAGAGAAACTGCACTTATGGTAGAACAAGTGACATTTAGGAAAGAGAAATAATGCCTTAGGAGAATGTACGGGAGAGATGACAGGTTTGTGACAGCGTCCGTTTGCGTCTAGTGCTTGGAACTTGTCTCTGATTTTAAGACTGTTTCCAAAAAGTAAGTAAATAAATAAGAGAAAATGAAAAACCTGAGGCAGATTTCATTTCTCCATGAGGAAACATCTGTGAATCAGTGTTTAAGGTAACATGCAGAAAGTTTGATGGCACTGTAACAATCGTTGTGATCCATCAGAACATTGAAACAGCCACAGCAGATCCAAACGCTGTCCGTCTAAATCTTTAGGTCTATAGACAGTGATTAACACTGGAAAATTCAAAAAAGCTACCAATCAACACTGCCCAAAAACAATGACAAGTTTGGTGGGTGGTTGGGTGCTGTTTAAACAGCTGGCATCCATGCTCAGTTTGAGTATATAATACTCCAAAGTGCTGGGTTTTATTCCCAAAATCTGCTTAAAAGTCAATGAGATGCAGAGAAATGTGGTTTAAAATACTACATCAATTTTAATCATGCACATATAATACAAAAATATTTTCCTTTAATAAACATTGCCAGTATCTTACTTAACAGGAAATAACTAAAATGTTAGGCAAACAGCCCAGCAGGTAAAATGTTTACTATTTATCTTGTAGATTGTACACTTTTTCTTCAAAATCTCCACATATTCTTGACATGCTTTCGAAACCAGATCTTCTCTTAGACTTGATTCATCCATCGAGCCTACAAGAGAGTCTGTAGGACTCAGACTGAAGTTCAGTAGTAGCTGGAAAGAAAATGAAAGAATTAGATTCTCTACTTAAAATACTTCATAGGTAACTAAATGTCAGTTTATTTTTTAAGAAAAGCTGAGACTCTTCTAAGTTTTAAGGAGAATGAAAAATACCTACATACGATTACAACACAAAACACAAGGTTACTACTCTAGACTTTGCCCAGGGCTGCACGTTGAATTAACTACTCTTGTGGCTAAGGATCAGAGCACCTGGTTTTCTCACTCTTCATTCATTTACTCAGCAACCATGTGCTAAGGCACTGTGACAAGCACTGGAACCACAAGATGAAGATGACAGAGTCCACCCTGAAAGATCTTGTACTGTAAACTGGAAAAACAGATGAACAGGCAGTTTCGGTACAGAGACATAAATGCCATGACAGGTATAAAAGAGGGCACAGTTGGAACACTCAGAAGGGACGTCCAGCTTTGTGTCAATACTGTCCCTTCTTTGGTGGCCGTGATGTGTAAGCAGATACCTGAAGGAGGAGGAGAAAGTGTGGGAGGGAGAGGCAAGAAGCAAACACACAGAGCAGAGGCAGGAAGGGCGCCCGCGGAGCTGGACGCAGTCTGCCCAGCCCCTGGAGCACAGGGGCAGAGCAGGGGAGGAAAGAGATACGGCTGAAGAATTTGGCAAGAGCCAGATCGATGTGGGTGTTTTTCTTCCAAGCTAAGGAATTTGGGATTTTTCCTGAGGGTAAAAGTTTAACCAGTGACAAAGTGACAGGAAATTTAATTGTCATCCACCAGGTGACAGCTACATGAACTGAGATTGCTTGAGTCTGGGTTTTTGGCCTCAGTCACTACCAGAAACTCGAGAAGCTGATGACCTCCATGCTTTCTGAGAACAGGTCCGTGTGCAGGTGCCAGGCCCATGGGGAGAGCAGGAGAGGAAGGGCACAGCCAGAAACAGAGAGAGAACACAGACTTCTTGAGATTTCTTTTAAAGCTGTGGGTCATGATGAATAAATGAGGAATAAGTATATTTGTATCATTCTGAATGAAATTATGCTTTCACAGTTTTCATTAGCTACGTGTAAGAGAAAAATTTAACATAGTATCTGTTATTCAAACAATAGAAAGAGGTGCCATTTACTGTTTACAGTGTATTTTGGAAATCAACGTCTAAATTTAATTCTGAAATGTTGGCAACATACCTTCCTTTAATTCTCTAGCTATATTATTCATCACCTTCTTCTGCATCTGAAATAAGTCAAGTATTATTTTTAATGTTTAAGTTAAACAAGACACACTATCATAGGAATGACAGCTAGCTTATGAAATGTGGCCTTTAAATAATACTTTTAGAGACTTGACTTAACTTGGGGATTGCTTAAATAGAAAAATAATCACATGAATAAAATAAAATAAATTCCTACTTACTTTGATTTTAGATAATAGAGAACATATATCTGTAAGGCTATTTAGATTCCCCTGATGAAAAGCACAGTAAACACTGCCCTGTTGGATACACATAATCTCAGAGGGCGATGCCTGATCTTATTGGCACAAAGAGTTTCAACAATTCAAGTCATGTTTCACACTGAATGCAATACTCTGCAGTTCTTAGAAAAACTGCCCTTTGTAAAAGTTTAGCTTTTTTAACTTTAATGGATTTTTTCTTAAAATGAACTTTCCATTCCTGCACTTCTAGAAAACTAAAAATTTAAGGTCTGTTCTATGCTAATGTTTTTAGCACAGAATTGTAGATACATAAAATGAAGAAAGGAGTTCTGTTATAATGTCAAGTGAAAATTCTACTGGCAAACAAGTTAAGCAAATGTATTTTGCTCTCTGTAGATGACTAAAATATTTATGTCAGAAAACCTGCTTGAAGAAAAGAAAAGGAGAGGCTAGCGCCAGTTTTCAATGTTGGTTTCTGATTCACAACTTCCTAGGAGTTAGAAACAAGGAAAATTGTACCTAACTCTTTAACTGTAACTTTGTTTCCATTCTAGAGACTAGGGCCAATTTTTGAAACTTGACTTAATTAGTTACATATTTAATTACAAAATGTTTGGGGACACTTCAAACTACAAGTGTCCCCATCTAGAGTGTTCTTTTAAAAATCTTTCTTATAAAAGTCACCCACTCACTAAACAGGGTCTAAAATAGTACACCAGACATAATAAACACTGTGGTGATAACAGCGACACGAGAGCCGAGGCTTCTGTAAATGTTAGGTGCAAAGGCAAAATTTGGGGCTACCATTTGCCAGTATTTTCAGAGACTGTTTTCCATAACACTGTCTGACAAGAGCATTCTAGAGAGGCCTATGCCATCAACAATGTGACAACAGTGCCAGGCAGGTCCTGTGAAGTGAAAAACACCTAGCAGATGAAGGGAGATGCCTTGACTGAAATAATTTCATATAACCATTAATAAACACTATGAAAAATGTAGATCACACTTTTACATGAGTTGAATGTAAAATTACTATCTTTTCCTCTGCAAAGCTATTTTTCTAAACACGTACTTCTGGGACCTTTATGTTTATTTCTAGGTGAGGACCCCCATGTCCAGATGGTGGAAGTGGTCTGAAGTCCAACATTAATAAGGAGAAGTCACCTGCAGTTTTACTTACTTTTCCATTTAACAAAAACACAGAAAGGTGAGAAAATTATACACAGGAAGACAATGTATCAGCCAGTTTCAATTCTAATGATTTTTAATTAGGAGGATTCTCTCATAACTGGCAGTTTGCAGACTATGTCCCATAGAAATGGAAGGTCCCACTGGGGACACTGCAGGATTGAGGTCAAAACTGAGGTCACAGGCTGGGAGATAATGCTGCCCTCTCTTTCAGAGATCAATTTGATAAAAAGACACTTGCCACACACATACACACACGTTCATTTCTGAAGTGAATATATTTTCAGATTATTGATACTTTTAAGTTAAAACTTGGTATCATTCTTATTTTAAATGTTATAGAAATAAGTACAATTCCAGAAATGTAATAAAATCAAGTCATTTAACCACTCTGATTCATCATCCTGTTGTAAATAGGTTAATGAAGGAAATGACACTTGTCAGTTTTTAACTATTAAATACATGTATTTTGCTGCAGAGAAAAGAAATGAGAAAGAATTTGTTGATCAAGGAGCTAAAAAATTAAGTACAGAGAAAAAAGTGAATGAAAGAAAAAGAACTGGAAGAAGTTGAGTGGCTTTCAAAAGATAACGTGCTTCCTCATTTGTCCATTCAGACAAAATGAAATGAGGGCAGGAGGGAGTCCACAGAGCAAAGAACTGATACCAGAAACAAGGCCACTAAACTCTGTCTCTGCCTTATGAGAAGTGAGCTTAACTACTGCGATAGTTTGATTAGAATTAAAATTCAGAGTGGAGGTGCCCTGCCTTGGAAGCCTACTTTTAAAAGAAACGTGACCAGATTCTGCTGAGACGCAGTGCTGTGTCATGTAGAAACTTAAAGTCTTAGGAATATTAACCGTTTTAGCTCTGGTGCACTGGTATAATCCCATTTAGAAAAAGGGCTGCTAAACTGAATGGACATTTGAGGAATTTAAAAATTACTTAAATAAATCATTAGAAAGTGTTTGAAAGTGTCAGTAATACACCAAAAGTCCAAAATCAGTGAGTGTAAAATTTAGTCTTCCTATTTAAAATAGATCTGAAGGACATTTATTAACTATCGTGGCCATGCTTCATGTTAGGCACACCAATACTTAAGAACCCTTGAACATAAAAAAATCTTTAAAACAGAGAAATTTTGTCTGTTATAATATTGTCTGGAATCAATTTTTAAGTTTTCAGTTCTCAGAAAAACATTCTATGTGCAAGAAAATCTGACAGTGATGTATATGCTCAGGCTAATTTTAACTTTTTGTATTTTGTAGTAATATAATTAAATAACACAACTGAGTAAAACTGTAAAATTGCTTCTGACATGTAGGACAAAACATCCCAGAAATAAACTAGAATGTGAAATCTGAGGGTAAAAATTAGCAAAACAGATATGGGGTCCATCTGTTACCACTACAACGATGTCAAGGGACAAGGCTATACTTCATGCAGCAGTAAGAGAGGCAATAAACCCAAGTGTTATGAACTGGAAAAAACTTGCTTCAACCACCAGCACGACTAAAATCACAGACTTAGAGCAATACTTCTGTCAAGTTAGAAAAAAATGCTGAGTAAGCTGGAACTTCACAGTAGGAACAGTCCAAAATGTTGAAACCTTGCAAATAAAGGAGAATGTTAAAGTCAATCCCAATGCCATTTTAAACATTTTGCTTTCTAGAACCATAGCTGAAAAGCTGTGGAAGTCTGTTGTTTTGTTAAGCCCCAATGCAAAAACCCATCCCTTCCTGTCATTTTAAATAGTATGTTCACACCTCTCAAGGCATTACTTTATGTTTTCCCAGCAGAAATAATTACATCCCTAGCAATTCCAGGAGGCACCTTCTTTCTCTAAGTCTAAGAAATCTGTAAACAGTAAGTGTACAATAGCTCCTGTGAGGCGCCTTGTAGTGTTGAGGAAGCCAAGTCTCTGCATCTGGACAGAGTGGGGCTTGTTAACCTCCCTGCTAAATCTAGCATGATTCGGCCCCACAGAACTACGTGTACCTTAGAACTACAACACTGAGTATAAAATAAATTATTTTCCATTGTATCTAGAAGTACTAAAGAATAGACAACTCTTTCCTCCAAAAACATTAAAGGAAATAACTGTCCTCAGGAAATCTCTCTTGCATTGCTTTTGCACTCACACTCTTCCACCATCATCCTGTAAAGTGACACACTGGCGATTTTTTGGTGACAACTAATGAAAACATTTCCAGTTTGCATCATGCTTAGCCACTGACAGAAGTGTTAGCCATGCATTTTTTTTTTTTAACACCACGCAGTCTGGTTCCATGACTCTGAAGCACTTAGACTCAATTTACCCACAACACTGTCTACGAAACCTGAGCTTTTTTCTTCTTTATTATGACATGAAGCCAAATGAGAAAAAACAGGTTGAGACCTCACTTAACAAGGGTCCGTGCTACCCTTCTCTGCATCAAGAAGATCATGAAAACACCATCAAACCATAAACCAACGCGCACCAATTTCAATGGCTATTTTAACAATGATACACAATGAAAACTGGTTGTAATTTAAAGACTCCCTATCGTTGCCACCTCGGTATTCCTACAGGTGAGGGCAAGACAGAGACATAAGTGAACTTCATTTTAAAAATTTAAGTATTTGCTATACTTGACTACATATTTAGAAATGTTCTACAATTGCTCAGTAAAACATTTTATAACAATTAAAATAACTGCTATAAGTAAAATAGCAATTAAGGATGAGCTCTTACAGAAGAAAATGATAAAAATTTAAAACTTATAAACAGAACTTAAATGTTTTTAGTGTTACAAGTTTACTGAATTCATAAAAAGAATATATCTTGGATTCCTTTAAATAAAAAACATCCATATGTAGTTAAGTATCTCGATGTTAATCATTTAGTTATGCTTAGGGGTAGAAAAACTGGGGTGCAGCAAAACTTGAAAATGACTATGAACCAATGCCAAACCGAAATCAATCAGAAACTAAGCCAAACGTTGGAAAGTGTATCTCTAGTTATTAGGCAATAATACTTAATTTCTAAAATAGAATTTAAAATGGAGCTTTTTAAGAAATTTAAAATTTGTCAGTTTAGTTGCATTTATTGAATAAAGTTAATGACAGGTATCTCTTGAAAATTACAAGTCCAGGGACTTTAAAAAAAAAATTTCTGCCTCCTTTATTAGCACAATTAATTATGGCTTTTACTTAGTATGCGTAAGTCAAATAAACAACTCAGAATTTCATCAAATTAAAAACAAGAATTATATCAGAAATCTGAAACCCAAGGGAAAAAAGATAACATAACTAACCCTGAACAAGTGACCACTTATGCTAGTTGAAGGGTCTGAAAAGTTCCTGAAGTTCCTTCTTTGAGTTAAGACTCCTTTCGGGCTCCACGCTAGTACTAGAACTTTCAGCAGAAGGCGGTCCGTCAACAGGCCTTTCAGGAACAGAGCCGTGGAGGGAGCTCTGGTGCTGCTGAAGCTCAGTGCTTACCGCTGCCAGCCTCTCATTAGCCCTGCGAGGGTCGCAAAGCACACATTCCATTCATTTCATTTTCTTCCTAAGTGATGTGTATTTCTAAAGTTGCTATAATAGTAAACAGATTCTCCCATTAAACTGTTTTGACACCAAAAATACATCAGTGCAGACCTACTGTAAACAATTACAGTCTAAAACTGTCCTAAAGAAGGATGTATGTGCCTGGGGGGGCCCTTAACTAACAAGTACTTCAGAGTGGGGGTAGTCAGAGATGGAGACGCCCCCACAGAGGATCCCCGCTGCCTTCTGCACTGGCTGCATCTAGACATACTCACCCTTAGTAAACCAGTTTAGAAAAAAAAATAAACCATCCCTCAAAGCCATTTTCAAGCATTTGCTTTCACCCCCCTTGTATACACATTCCACTCACTACCTGGGAGACATTAAGCACGTGGCACTGAGGAACAGTTTAGAGCCACCACCTCTGGGGGGCACCAGGTGGCAGAGTCGATGGTGGGAAAGAACTCTGACAGCATCAGGGGCAATTTCAAGTGTCCCCCAATGTCACAAAGCTCACTTTGTTACTTCGCTTTTACCAGAGGCCTACATCAGCACCTGTTTTCCATAACCAAAACAAACTCAAGCGGATTTTCACTTTTATAAAAAAAAAAAGCAAAAAGCCAGAATAGCACTGGGTGCTTGTTTTAGCCCGAGCCATCAGAGGGGCAGTGAGCACCCCGAGCAGCGAGAGGGGCCCCACCGAGCTCCTTCCCCAGAACCACACTCAGTGTCCCGGCGTCACGCCGCCACGGCTTTGGACTGTGTCTGTGAGCGCCTGTGCTTTATGCATATTTATTTTGTGCACCCACCAGCAAGACGTGTCCTAAGGTAACTGCCCCTTTGATTTACACTGACAACTTTCATAGGAACGCTCTCCTTTCGGATAGCAGGGAGACCTGTTGCTTGTAACACTGTTACTCAGGCACCAAAGGTGGGACCTGCCCTTTCTGTCTTCCACACACCCCCACGGGCAGGCCACCATATGCTTTTTAGCCACTTTGTGAACCACTATTCTGCCCTTCACCCCTATGTGAATTTCTCCCTATTCCCCAAGCATGCCTTTATGTAGTGGAGACAAACTCAGAAGGACACAGTACTTCACCTCAGGGTGCCCATGAGCGGTGACACCAAATACTACAATCAAGAAAGTAAATTCACCAAACACCAGCATGGGGCCCCTTGGGTTTAAGTTGTACTCTTCCAAAACACAGTTAATTCTAAACTCATTAACATTTCTATTTATGGGAATTCCAGCTAGAAATTTTGTGATAATATGGCTGTCTAAACTACAAAGTTTGCAAAGCCCCTAGCTTAAAGACTAGATCAGGTTAAATATATGCAAATATAAAACATAAAGTCATGTAAAAGCAACAAAAGGCAGCGAGATGCAAACTGCCCTGGACTGACATTTTAAAGGAGAGTTCATTTACTAACACCATGTCCCAAAATTGCACTATCTAGTCAGCTTTCACTTGCTACTCACCTCATGAACCTGGCTCAATAAGAATGGTGCCTTAGAGGCAAATTAACGACCTAAATTATTTTCTATAATTCTATGTTTTGACTTACGAGTTTAGTTGACTTTCCAATGACATTCTATTTTCTAGCTCTTCCAGGTACAGTTGTCTATATTTTTCCAATTCTCTTTCATTAGAATCAAACTGAAAAGTTTTACTTTTCAGTTCAGTTTCTGGATCTTTAACTCTGTGTTCCATTTGACTTACTGAAGCACGTTTATACTCTCTTAACAAGTTTTCTTGAGAAACTGCTTGTGCCTACAGCGAATTAAAAGGACACAATTTTAAAAATAATTATAACCTGAGTAGTTACAGTATATTTGTTCCCTTTGGCTTTGAGTCAATGATTCAGAAAGCAATTTTAAGTGTGAAAAAAAGCTGAGCGTTAAAATACTTATCATCAATATCAAGCGAATTAAATCTGAATTATGAAATTAAAGTTGAATCACTTTTATATTAGTACTCATGTAATGTGATAGTTCAAAGAATAATAGGATCAATCTGAACTTTTAAAAATTGAACAATACAACGTAGGAGTAATCCAAGAGTGTGGTACAGTATTTAAATCACAATATATTCTTTTCCTCCTAGTGGTCTTGATTTACACCAATTGGTCTTAAAAATGATTCTCTAGTGAGAGTTGTTCTGAAAGATCAATTTAGTGATAGTAATGACGGAAACTGAATTATTTAAAGGGAGTAACAAATGCGGCCTTCCTTTCAGAAATCTACAAAACAAACTGCTATATGGGAAGTAGAGGAAACACAAAATGTACACATCCGAACTGTAATTCTCAGCGAAGTGACTTAGAGCACGTTACAGATCAATGCTTCACCTGTAAAAACTGGCTGAGTTCTTTCAGTTTTTCTACTACATCCCATCTTGCTCGCTCTTCAGTCTCCCGTTTGTACTGCTCTACTGGACTGCGTTCCACTGCGTTCATTTTTAGGTGATGTCTGAGTTTTACTACTTCTTCTTCCAACTTCTTTTTCTCCTCCTCTAGTGTTTCCGATTTCTTTTGCAATTCTTTCATAGGTAATAACTCCTTTAGAAAAAGTTGAGTTTCTGCACTCAGATGGAGAAGTACTGAAGATGTAGATTTCACTTTTGCTGGAAGATCAGCATTCTGCATGAAGATAAAATTGTTTGGTAATGAGGTTAGAGACTGAGAACAGCCTAACACTAACCCAGCATCAAAGGTTGAAATAAATTCAGTTACAATAAAATGGTATCTGCCTTGTGGAATGGAGAAACTCAAATTACTCAGAAAATCAAGAAAAAAGTTCAAACCACCAAGAGTCACAAAAATATACTGTTCATTGTCATCACCTTTGTTATACATTTGTACTTGATTTTACACTCATTTTTCTGTAATTGATTCATGTCTTTCCTACATAAAATGACTATAAGGCACCTCTGAGTAGAAAGTCTCTTACCCCTTCCTCCCCCAAGTCTTAACTCTCCATGATATTTGAAGTTTTAGGAAGATCATATTGAGTTACTTAGGGCTGAATTAATAAATGCCTCCCAAAACAAGACTTTGAAAAAACGACTGCAATTAATACATCTTACAAATATTGATTCTTATGCCATAAGCCTTTCTCTGAACTACAAATATTTTATGCTAGTTTGAATTGCATTCCAAGGAGCAATGAATGATTCGCAGAGTTAAGGAGAAATCCACTCCTAGTGTAGTGGTTTAGTAAGGTGATCCATACATTTTTCTAAACAAACAGCCTTAATTCTTGTAATCCTTTGTGGCTCTCCACAAAACAAGAGAACATCATCAACAAAAATAAACAAAAAAAATTTGCTGGAATTTCAGTGACACTGACTTGGGAAGAACTACTTTCCTTCAGATAGAAGGATTATTTGGTAAGGCAAGGCAGGCAGATGTGGTGGTCGTAAAACATCTCTACAAGTTCTCTGACTCTTCACCTATGAAATTCCCTCCCGTGAATTATGTACTGGCCTCAGTCAACTGGTTTCTAGGGGACAGAGTGTGGGGACCCTGCTGTGTGATTTCTAAGGCTAAATAGCTTCTGACTTTCACTCTGTAGGGATGCTCACCCTTAGAACCCAGCCACCACGTTGTGAAGCCCAGGCCACCTACTGAGTCCTTGTACACGCAGCTGTCCCAGCTGATGACCCCAGGGAATGTCCTTAACCAAAGCCAGCTCCAACTTCCAGATATGTGCATGAACAAGCCTTTAGATTATTCTAGTGCCCGCTTGATGCCAAGTGGAGAAGAAATGAGCTGGCTCCACTGAGCCTTGTCTAAACACAGATTTGTGAACCAAGCAAATGCTGTTTTGAGTCACTAGGTTTTCAGGCAGTTTATTATATAAATTAGTTAGCAATAAATAACTGGCACAGACACTGATATTAAAAATGGGGCACAGCCATTAAAAAAGAACCCAAAATGTGGGGATGCCTTTGAACCTGGAGGTAGGTGAAACCTGAACAGATGTAGAGAAGAGTAAGAGTGAAAATCCAAAGTGTCCACGAGACTGTTAGTGGAAGCCTGAGGGCCCTTGAAGGGCTGAGGGTGACGGCTTCTAGGCCAGGGAAGAAAATGACACTGAAACCGGAGGCAATGGGACTCTTGCTACCAAACAGCTGAAAGTAAAACTGATGAGAGAGATAAGCTAAAACAAACAAAAAGATTATTAAATATAAAGGAACCAGGATTCACTGGGTTCAAATATCTGTATCCCATTTAAAGCATCTCCACATGCCCAACTGTCACATAATGGGTAAGCAGAGAAATGGCTTCCGGGCTAAGATCAAATCTAGGCTGCTGCCAGGAAAACAATCTAAAGATGAAGCCAAAACTTTGTTAAGACCTTGGAAAGATTTAAGGTGCCGCCTCAAATTCCTTTAAAGATCTTAAAAGCATAAGAATTTTAAAGGCATGGTCCCACAACAGCTTCACAGGAAGCCCAAGGTGAAGTTTATCTCAAAAAGACATGAGAGCAGCTTTTCCAATGGCATGAACCCCAATAAAATTCACAGGAAACTCAAAGGTTTTAAAGAGAACTGTGGTAGCAAAAACACTGCTTGCTAGGTTGGACTGAAAGAGACAAAGACAGTGCAAAATAGGAAGAGGCCTTTGGGTTTTTCTTAGAAGGTCTACGAGGAGGAAGCTGGCTTGAGAGAACTACTCAGCTGCAAACACAGGTCACTGTTCGTGAAAGGGACAGAACAAAGAGCTCAGAGAGGGCAGCGAAGGAGAACCCCTCCCAGGGTTAGGACTAAGTCCTTATCAAAGAGCTAGCAGCATCAGGCTGCATTTCAGAACTGCTATGGACCAGTGTGCCTCCCATCTTCCATCTGTGAGTGAGTCCTTAGCAGTTCAGCAGAATGTCGGGTGTGTGGCGGTAAATAACCCATGTCTCCTTATCCTCAAGCCCCAGCACTGAGAGGAGTGTACCCAAGGGGCTGTACTCCAGAAACCATGCCCAGGAACCTCAGCCCCATCTGGCCCTGATGAAGATGGGAAAGTAAGACCCTGGACTGGAGCCTGAGCCTAACACCACAGCGACCGAGACCTGCTTGGGGACTGAGTCGGGTAAGTGGATTTCTTGTATGGAAGCAGTAAGAAAACATTGCGGCTACTGAGTAGATTATGCTGGTTTTTGAATGTCTCCATAAATTTTCAAAATTAATTCCATAAAAAAGGTAGAATATGGGCCAACCTTAAGTGCCCTGCAGGGCAGGTTTGAAAAGGCAGTTCAGCTTCTGCCTCGCTCTTAACCCTGGAACCCAGTCTCAGGTGGGCACGCTCAGGCCACAAAGACAGCTTAGGTGTTCCAGGGGAGGTGGTCCACCTGCCCGCCCCACCAAAGCCACAGCCCACTGCCAACATCAACCATCAGACATCAATGGATGAAACTTCAAGTGATTTCAGCCCCCCGCCTTCGAGCTGCCCCACCTGAAGCTGAGAGGAATAGAGGCCAGCTGTCTTGGCCACACTTTTCCTAAGTGTAGGTTGTGAACAAAATAAATGCTTATTTAAGCCACTGAACTTTGGGGAGTTTGTTAGGCAAAAACAGATGAACAGAAAAGTGGATGAAAAACGATAGTAAGAAATGTAACTTGAATATAGAAATTGGTCTCCTATAAACTGGAATATAACAAATGTTGAGATTAACTTATTAATGACAAAATGCTGATGAGAAGCAGCAGATAACTGAAAGAAAGACCTAAGAACTAGTGAGAAGGAAGGTACTTCAGAGTTCCCACCAATTACAGTTTCTTACACATAGGCATGTATTTCACAATTTCCCCTCAGCTTTGAGGATAAGGAAGACTGGTAAGCAAGGGGACACAGGATTTGAAGTCTAATAACTGAAAAACAACTAGAAATAGTTTACCAAAATCAGCCTTTTTACCTCATTTCAATTAACTGAACTTCTAAGAGACAGGCAGCTTTGAGAATTTATTAATCTAGCACTCACTCTTCATTTTCCTTTCCTCAGAGAGAAAATAAAATATTATGGAACCATAAATGTAGTGTCCTTTGGCAGTATTTAAATTAAATACAACTTTTCCTTTACCTGACTTCAAAGCTGGTTGGTAAGGGAAGGTAAGACTGTCTCAGCTTTATGTTGTAGCACAATGCTTCTCCATATCACACAAATTGGCTTTGAACTTTTGAAATTCAAGTTACTAATCTGTTATCTGTTTCTGATAAACTGATTATTATCTAATTTTTAACAGCTGTACTCTTGAAAAATTTTCCTTGGATGGGATGAAATATTTATTTCATTAATTATGCATTAAGCTATAAATACAGCTAGGCATCTCTCTTTTTAAGTAAAAGGAGGTAGACACAGGGAGCTGAGAATACAGGATCTACACCAAGAACAAGATTGGCACCAGTGTTACACACAAGAACCAAGCCAAAAGAGGACCTCGTCGTGAACTGCAAGATGATGGATTAGAGAGATTTCCAAAGAGGAAGGTTGAATTAATCTTTTCCAGGCTTAATCTTTTGCCTCTAGATAGTGAAATCTATGGATGAGTCTATGAATTATAATGAGTGCAACATAATGAAGTATATTGCAGACTGAGTCAGCAGATCCCATGACCATGATTTGATGGAAACTGGAGTGAAGTGGGAGGCACTGGGTGAGAAACTAAAGGTTTGAATGGGGGGGAGGAATGGACTTTATCTTTGCAAGCCTACTTTCTGTCACAGAGTCAGCAAGGCATAAGCTGGCCACAGACCCCTTCAGGAAGCAGCAGATCTCCACAGAAGTAGAGTTACAGACATTCCACGACACTGACTTTTTATTACCATGTAAAAAAAACTGATACTATGCAAGATGACTCGGAAAGAGTTCTCATAACATCTGACTTGGAACTGGCATAGGATAGATATAGATCAATGCATCACCACTGAGAATCTAAAAGAAACCCTCATTTATGGTCATTTGATTTTCAATACGAGTGTCAAATAACTGAATGAGACAATAATAGTCTTTTTAACAAATGGTACTGGGACAATTGGATATCTACATGCAAAAGAACAAAATTCGACCTCTACCTCATACAATACATATAAAATTAACTAAAAATGAAAGAGCTAAAACTACAAAATTCTTAGAAGAAAACACAGATGTGTCTTCATGACTGGATCTGGCACTTGTTTCTTAGATAGGACAGTAAAAGACAGAAATAGATTAACTGAACTTCATCAATATTAAAAACTTCTACTCTTCAAAAGACACCATCAAGAAGGTAAGAAGGCAAGCTCCTGAATAGAAAATACTTGAAAATCCTACAACTGATCAAAGACTTGCACCCAGGATACAAAAAGAACTCTTACAATTCAATCATAAAAAGACAATCCAATTTTAAAATGGGCAAAAACCTGGACAGGCCTTCAAAGAAGATACACAAATGGATAAGCACATGAAAAGATTCCCAACATTCTCAGTCATCAGAAAAATGCAAATCAAAACCATAATGAGATGCCAATTCACACCTACCAGGAGAGCTAATCACCAGTGTTGACAGGAATGCATAGAAATTGGGAGAATTATACACTTTGGATAAAAATGTTAAATGGTGCAGCCACTCTGGAAAACAGTATGGCAGTTCCTTAAAACGTTAAACAGAGTTACCGTATGACCCATACGACAGCATTTCCATTCTTAAGTCTATTCCCCAAAGAAATGAAAACATGTTTACACCAAAACTTGGACAGAAATGTTCGCAGCAGCATTATTAACAACAGGCAAAAAGCAGAGGCAACCCAAAGGCCCATCAGCTGATGGATAAATGGTTTAGCCCCACAACTGAGTAATGTTTGACAATAAACAGAAATGGAAATACTGACAAGTGCTGTAACATGGATGAACCTTGAAGACGTTTTGTCAAATGAAAAAAGCTAATCATGAAGGACCACACAGCATGTGATTTCATTCATGTGAAACACCCAGAACAGGCACATCTATAGAGATAGAAGTCAGCCTGGTGGCTGCCGGGGGCTGAGGGGGACAGGGGGCTGGGGGTGATGGCCAAGGGATGCAGGCTTTCTTTTTAAGGTGATGGGAATGTTCTAAAATTGATTGTGGTGACAGCTGCACATCTCTGAATATACTAGGAGATACTAACTATGCATCCTAAATGGGTGAATTATATAATACGTGATTTTTTTTTTTTTTTTGGTGGAGGGAAGTAATTAGGTTTTACTTCTTTATTTTTAGAGGAGGTACAGGGGATTGAACCCAGGACCTTGTGTATGCTAAGCATGCACTCAACCACTTGAGTTATGCAATCCCCCCTATAATATGTGAATTATATCTCAATAAAGTTAAAAAAAATCCAAAGGCAGGATCTAGACAATTTTCTTAATTGTCTATTTTGGGTGTACATTCATGATCTGAACTTCTCCATGCTTTGACAACATGTCTAAAATGAAGAGAAAATGAAGGCAATGTCTAACTTCAACTGGTTTGTATGACCTTTCTGCAGAAGGTATTCTGAAATCCGTGAAATAAATACACACAGATTCTATATCCATTCACAAAAGTGAAGATGCGACATGACAATTTTCTGGAACATGGCATGAAACATTATCGTCTGATTTTATCTAGCTTGCCTCATTGTGGTGAGAGATCACTACAAAATACTGTTTAATAGGAAAAAAAGTAATTTCTGTGAGGAAAGATGTATAATTTTCAACTTCTCTAAGGGTAAATATTATAAGAAAAAATATATAAAGAAATGGCAGAATGAAAGTCAAAGTTTAAGAAACAAGTGCATTATAAAGATAATAAAAGTGTAATTATAATGAAGATACAAAAGAAAGCTGTCCCTGAAAAGCTAGTGTCCTGCAACACTCTGCGCTGCACTCACGGCTGACGTGCTAGATTTCACACGTACTGGGTTCGCAGCTTGATGTGACCTCCTCTCTGAGTCCTGTGTCTCATTTTCTGAGTTAGTGTGATGATGTGCTGTCACCTCCAGGGAAGCTTCCAACATGGACACTTTCTTTCGGGTGTCAGTCAGCTCTTGCTGAAGCTGTCTCATACAGGCCTAAAAAGACAACTCTGTTACTGATTTTTAAGTCACCTTATCATTAAGTTACATTAATAATATATAACTCCAACATATGGACTTTGAGAACTATCCCCACAGACATCAATTCACCTTCTTTTCCTCACAGGCACACATTCCTGCTTACTGAATTTCATTAAAGACACAGAAGGCGTGACCCTCCTGCCTTACTGACAGTAAGTTAACTTAGACAATGGATGCAGCCCCACCAGCCATTCCCTGCCCCTCCCAGGAAATGGCCAAGCTTTACCCCCACTGAAGTCTCAAACAGAAATGGGTGTGTGGGTGGGATGAGTGGTGGTAAGTTCCACACTGTGGAACATTCTCCCTCTTTCTCATTAGAGGCTTAAGTTCAGAGTCCTTCACATATTCAATCTGGTGTTTAAATCCTTTCAACAGACTCCTATCTCACAATAAAAATGAGGTTATTCCAATGGCCTTTGGGGACCCGACGACAACCTGGCCTCCCCTGCCTCCTGGACTGCAGCTCCTACAGCTCCCCCCACCCCTCCCACTCACTCCCTTCCTGCCACTCAGGACTCTTGGCTGCTCCTCCTCAGTCTGAAAATGGGACTCCAGTGCCAAACTCGTACATCACAGAGCGCCCCAGTTCCTCTGTACTGGACAAACTTAGATCCAAATGACAGTAACTTAGCCTTGAAATGAGAATTGTGAGCACACTATTTGAAAAAATGTTCAAAGTAAATTATAAATAGAACAGGGGAGACTAAGTCAAACAGTTTTGCTAAAATTTACATTTGTCTCAAATTATGACTGAATGAAAAGTAGATGCCTTTAAGGAGTGGAGAGGTCATAACAATACATAATTTGAGATGGAAATATTTCTAAATTTAATTCCAATTGACATGAATACAAATAAAATTATATCAACTAAAAACATATGAAAAGCTACTGAACGAAAAGTACTGCAAGATAGAGCGTTTACACATCAGTTCATCTGGGAAATCTGGATTTGACTGTCAAGGTAATCCACACAATTGAATCTTTTCTCTCTTTTTTTTACTTTTCTTGTTCACACAACTGAATCTTAATTTCAAAATACTTATTTTAGGTCTGAGCATTTCATTTATCTGCTTCATCATGACACTAAAATGTGGTGACAGGAAGATTAAAATGATTTGGGCAGTGTAAGAGTAAATTACTAAGACCTGCCTATATCTGTCAACAACTTACAGCTTAATCTCTTAGAATTTCAGGTGACACGGCATCTTTACTCAAAGTAAAGGACCTCTCAGGCCTAACTTTTGTTTGCTGGTTACAAGAAATGCCTTTAGGCTGCTTTACAGTGTATATATTTACAGCCCACACATTTTTTATATTCAACTATTTTCAACATTCAGCTTTCATCGGATACTACTTTGAATTTTCTTTGAGGAAGTCTGAAAATTAGTTCTCCTGCTGGGTACTTACTTCCATTTCTGCTCTGTCAGTTTCATACTGATACAGTCTGTCCTTTAAACATATGTATTCATCGATTAATTCCTTGTTTCCTTCCTCCAGCATCAGAACTCGTTTGCTCATGGCTTCAAGTTTTCCCATGTGATCCAGAAATGGCTCTGGGATATTAAGTATTGTCTTTTTACTTTTGGCCTCATTTTGAGCAACTTCCAGTTGCTGTTGAAGCAACATGTTTTCACTTCGTAGTTCACATACTCTCTCCTCCAAGAATGCCTGCTTTCTGATGTATTTGTTCACTTTCCCTTGTTTGCTCTGAGACAAGGATTCAGTTTCCTTGTTTGAACACTGGGCTTGGCCTTGGTCTCTACACACACATTCTAATACCAACGTCGTTGGTCTAAGAGCATCTTTCCTGGGGTGGAGCTCAATTTCTTGGCCACGGAATTGACTTTCAGCTTCAGGAATTTGCTGAGGAAGCACTTCGCTGTTATCTTTTGGGTCAGACAGCTCAAAATCCATTGTGTCCTGTAAGTGAAACCCCTCATCTCTTACTCTTAGAACTGTACTCAATAAACTGACATGTCATAATTTCCTTTGAAGTGAAAGACTAATCTCTAAGTTTATACAACAAAAAGTTTGCAATAACTGGGTATCCAACTGGAAAAACTTAAGATGGATACAAATCTCAAACTTTAGACAAGCAGAAATCCCCAAAAGTTCAAAAATTTAAGACAGTAAATCCATGAAAGTAAAATAGAAACCACAAAAGGATGTTTAAGAAGCTCAGAATTGGAAAGGCCCTTCTTTCTCTGAAATACAACAAACCCAAAAGGCTTAAAATAAAAAAAATGAATAAATCTGACTACACTTAAAAATTGTATCTGACATAGAACCTTTACAGCTACCCCCAAAGTAAGAGCCTTAGCTCTGTATATATTTGGACAGATTAAATTTCCTAAAAAAATTTTTTTCCTGAGAATATTCCACAAATATTCTCCCTTTCTAACATTTTTAGAGCAAGTTATAAGAATTACACCTACGGAGAAGTGATAAATCTAAGCACTGTACTAAGCACGTCTACAAACATCAGTTAACTCATTTAGCTGTGACAATTCTGGAATAAAGGGTTAAAAACACAAGCAAGCTGCAGGGTTTCCCCCAGGGCTTCTGACTCTCTGACTCTTACACCAAACCAAAGCTACTTCTCTAGGATAAATACATAAACACAAGAGAAGCCTTGTATTTCCCTAATGCTGAATACACTAAAGGTAAAGAAGGTCAAATTTACAGAGCTCTTCTTAGAAAATCAGGAGACAATTTGCTTCTGCAATAATTTTTATTTCTTCTTCTTGGTGCCTATAACAGTAATGGATGTGAAACAGCAGGGAAACACAGTGAACTGTTTTATTAAAAATATACTACAGATCAATAAATTATCACTAAGTATAGATTACAGCATATCTATCACTATATTCAAAAGCTCCTTGTACTGAAATCGGATACCACATGGAGCAGAGCGTTACTTTTTATCACACGTAGGAGAATGACACCCAAACTACAGTTTCTGAACTGGCTATACTTTTCCCTCCTTACCATCAGTGGAAATGATAAAGTAACCTCTCCATTCATCTATCAAAGGAGTGAGATCTCTGCCAGAAACTAGAATGCCTGCCGTTAGTAGCAACAGTTTTGAGATAATGGGAAGTTCATCAATTCCTATGGAAAATATGAACAGCCTCTCCTTGGATGAGGCCATTGTGAATGTCACTATATCACTGTTGCCGGCAAATGGATTTGAATTCAAAATATTGCTTTATCCAATGGACCAGAAATGAAACCCCCAGAAAATCTATTTACATATATAGGCTTTTAAAGCCCTCTATGCTTTCTGTACCTATAATATTGGTTTTTAAACTATGTAAGTATACAAATTCATACACACACGTTTGAAAATGACTAAAGAAAATACCTCAGCATTCATTTTCTCATTAGCCTTTTCTGCCTCCTTTTGTTGGGAAAGATGATGGGCCAGGATTTCGTCTTGTATTACTCTGGCATTCTGCTCTCGAGAAAGCTGTCTCTGAGCGTCATTTTGCTCTTCTTCAACCTGGAGACATATTTCATTGGGTTTTGGGTTTTATACCATGAAAAAAGTAAAAAAAAAGCTTAGGAGGGGAATCTTTAAAAAATTTTTTTAAAAACTGTGAAAAAGAAGTAGCCTTTTTAAGCACAGGGATCTTTAATGCACATAAATAACTCAAATTCTATTATATATGACAGCTAAATTAATCACAGACCAAAAACACAAGGGATGTAGTATCATGAAAGAAAAAGTTTTTTTTAAAACACTTTTTAAATTGAGTTATAGTCATTTTACAATGTTGTGTCAAATTCCAGTGTAGAGCACAATTTTTCAGTTGTACATGAACATATATATATTCATTGTGACTTTTTTGTGTTGTGAGCTACCACAAGATCTTGCATATATTTCCCTGTGCTATACAGTATAATCTTGTTTATCTATTCTGCATATGCCTGTCAGTATCTACAAATTTTGAAATCCCAGTGAAAGAAAATTTCTGTATAAGGCATTTAACCAGTTCCATCACAGTCTCAAGGCAATTTAGCCTGGATTTTAACTTCAAAAAGCCAAAATTAACACATGGATTTGAATTAAGACTTGTTACTTTGCTGAATGGACCAAAACCGTCAATCCTTATGTTAATGATTAAGCTCAATTTAACTTCCATTCCTTCATTCAGAAAAGACACAGAGCATCTGTTAGACTCCAAGAACACCAAGAAATTAGTAAGTTAAGCTCTAAATGTCATAGCTCATATTTAGGATGAGATAACTTTTATTTGTTTTAAATGAAAATATAGATTAATTCAAAGGAATATTATAAATAATATTGATGAAACAGTGTGAGAGATATGAAATTTTCACCTAAGACTAATTTACCTGATTCAGTTTATTCCTTATGCTCTTCAGTTTGCATTCTAGTGCTCGGGCAGTGATTTCAAGTTGTTGCTTCAGGTAAACTTGCTCATTGTATTGTTTCTCTTTTCTTTTTAAATCATCCTTAGTGTTCTCATATAATATATAAGCACTTTTCTTCTTTGTTTCTTGTTTTAACGTGAATCTGCAGTGAAATATGCTTACCTTAAAATTTATTTTGTTAGAAAATAAAAAGTTCATTTTATGATCTGGTTCTTCACATGATGATTTACTACCCTAATGGAATTTCTATGTTCTCAATTTTTTTTTTCATTTCTAAGTCTCACATTTTAAATTCCTCACTTCAATCTCTTCATAAAGATATATGAGTATATATATATTTGAAGTATATATATATTTGAAAAGTAGCAATGAAAAGACATAATGCTACTGAGTTTCAGTAAAGAGTAACTCTGGTAAATAGTGTAGGAAAGAAATTTTGCAATTATTCAGTAAGGTTTGAGTTGAAAATTACCCCTTGTCCCCCACATAGTCAAACATTACTCCTTCATTAGGACAGAGAATTTAGTTACTAATTAAAAGAGAAGTTGCTATTTAGAAACAAGTTTGTAAGTTCATGAGAGATAAAATTTCAACTTCATGAAGTATTACAGGGACTCCTAAATGATCTCCAGGGGAAGGTAACATCCACAGACGTCTTTTCCAGAACACAGATCCGCTAATTAGCATAATCCAAGGTGAGGCTGGGGAGTCTACTCCCTGATGCCCTACACTTTATGTTTCTTCTTTTGCAACACTTTGAACTTACCTTGTTGAGTATTATTTATGTAGTAAATCATTTTTAAATCCCTTTTGGTACAAGGCAGGATCCATATTAAGTAACTAAGAAATAAAGAGTAATCCGTGCTTTCAGCATAGACCTTTGAACTAATCTTATCTCTGTATGAGAGAGATGCTGAATAAACTAACCAGTAATCACTTTCCATTTTACTTTTTAGTCCAACCATTCATACGTTAAGAATCAAAATGCATAAAAATTTTTTAAAGTTTCTGCCTTGAGAAAAATGGTCATTTCATAATTCTGCAAGTGGGAATGTAAAGTAATATAAACTTTCTGGAGGACAGTTGAGATAAGGATCAAAGATTTTTTTTTTAAAGAAATACAGAATGAGGATATATATATATATATATATATATATATATATATATATATATATATATATATATATCTCGCTGTGTTATTTCCAAGAGTCTCATATTCCACAAAATTAATGAAATTTTCTCCCTTGTAAAATCCCAAAAGGTCAGTTAGCAATGATAAAGACTTCTCCTACATATCTACAGTGTTAAAGATAAGGAGTTCCAATATTTCTTTAAAACCAAGAAATTCAGTACCTCATGCTGCAGAGCTGTCGTTCCCACTCCACATTTTGAAGTTTTAACTGTGATTTTGCTTCTCTTGTTTTCAACAGCTCTGTTTGTAGCCAGTTCACCTTATTTTCCATTTCTTTAATTTTTCCTCTAAGTAGTTCACAGTGAGATTCTTTCAGTTCTATTGATCTGAATGAATGAGCTGGATCCTGAATTTTCAATAACCTACCAGAATCTGCATTAGGAAGAAAACAAAAATAGAAACAAAATACATGAATAATTTTTGTGTATAAAGGACTGTGCATTTTCACATTCATTCATCCATACATTGAAAAAATGGATATTGAGCATCTATAACGTGGAAGACATTCTTCTAAGCTCTGCAGATATTAAAAGAATGACAAAGTAATATTATGAACATTATGCAAATAAACTTGACAATTCAGATGAAGTGGGTAAAATTCCTTGAAAGAGAGAAATTACAAAAGCTCAATTAAGAAAGAACAAATAAGCTAAAAGGCCCTGTATCTTAAACACCGAAACAAAAGTCCTATTTAAAGACCTTATGACAAAGACAATTCCAGTCCCAATGGTTACACTGGTGAATTCCACCAAATATTTTAAGAAAGTTTAATACCAATTCTACACAGATTTTCCTAAAAAAAAAGGAAGAGGAAGAAATATGTCCTCATTCTGTAAAACTAACATTACCCTGAATCCAAAACCAGACAAAGATATTACCAGAAAGAAAACTAATGTCATGAAAATGGAGGTAAAAATTCTAAACAAAACATTAGCAAGTTAAATCCAACAATACAGGATAATTCATCACGACCAAGTGGGGTGTATCCCAAGAATGCAGGGCTGTTTTAACACATAAAAATCAATGTTATTCATCATATTAACAAACTAAAAAAGAAACCATATGATCATGTCAGTGGATAAAAAGAGGCACTTGCCAAACCTCAACATCTATTCTGATAAAAACTTTCAGCAAACTAGGAACCAAGGGAACATCTTCACTATGACGAAGATCTGTGCTACAGCTGGCACCATACGCAATGGTGAAAAACGGAACGCTTTTCCCAGAAGGTGAGGAACCGGACAGGAATGGCTTCTCTTACTCCTTCTATTCAGCACTGTACTGGAGCCAGTGCATCAGGCAAAATGAAGAAGCAAAAGACATCTAGATGGGAAATGAAGAGGTAAAACTGTCCGCTAATCAGCGGGGAATATGATTACATGGTGCGAGTCAGCTAATTCCAACCTGTGGGCTGGGTTGCTTGCTTTGGTAAATAAAGTTTTACTGAAATACAGCCACACCATTAACTTGTGTACTCTCTTTGGCTATTCTTGTTGCAACAGTGACAGAGCTGATTAGCTGTGATAGAGAATGTATTTATTGGCTGCAAGTCTTAAATGTGAACTATCTTTAGTAAGACAGTAGTTTAAAGAAGAAAAAGCTTGACCACCTTTGGTTTCATAGATCCTTAAGAACGCTACCAGAACTAATCAATGAGTTCAGTCAGGTTGGAAGGCACAAAGTCAGCATACAGAAATCAGCTGTATTCCTATCAGAAACTAAAATTTAAAACAATTATTTTAAAACAAACAAATAAATATACACTACTTACGACACTGAAAAATAAGAAATACAGGTAAACATAAAAGATGGAAAGACCCAGACACTAAAAACTCTTAAAATATTACTGAGAAAATCAAGGAAGACCTATATAAATGGAGAAATAAACTTGGTTCAGGGTTAAAAATTCCATATTGTTAAGAAGTCAATTCTCCCCAAATTCATCTACAGATTCAACATAATCTACATCTAATTTCCAGGACACTAGCAGACTTTTTTTTTTTTTTTTTACATTGACAAGATGATTCTAAAATTCATGTGGGAAGAAGGGTAACAAAAGGAAACAAGATGAAGCCAGAGGACTGTGGCCTTTAACCATGGAGCTACGAGAAGCAGGAGCTGGATCTTAGGCAAGGAGGTAACAAAGACCTGAATTTTAAAAACTACCTAGTAATCATGATTGCGGTGTAGACCAAGGTTCCAGGAGGTGGAACGGTGGAGAAGAAAGTACTGAGGTGATTTCAGCGTTCTAGGAGGGAAGCAGTGATAACCTGACCTTGGGTGAAGGCGTAGGAGCAGCAGAGCCAACAGAAAGCACAGGGAGTGGGAACGGTCACAGCCCCTGGCTGGCAGCGCACAACATGTCTGATCCTGCTTTAACACAGAGCAGGTTTCTGAGATGCAGCGAACTGTAACGTATCCGTGCTCCCTGGGGCAGTACTAGGTGTGCACACGTTACCACGAGATACTTAAAAAGGCTGTGTAGTCATACGGGGGTCCTACCTTTACTCTCCAGGCCAAGTTGTTCGATTAGCCTCAGGGCATTCTTACAGTTAGGGTAAAGCGACTTGCAATCCTCGGAAGCTGTTTCCTGTGACAGAGTTAAGTCATCGAGGCCATCCACAGAATTAATCTGCTCTTTGACCTACAGATAAATAATGTTATTTCACAGTGTATCCAACATAGTTAGAAAATATGCTCAGTGTACAGAGGTGATAAATATCCATCTTTTTATGAGAGCAAAAACACAGACACTTCTCGAAAGAACTGATGTTTGTCAAAAGGCTAACTTTATCAATAGTGTTTCTCAATTATTTTTAAGTAAATGTCTCTACAACAAAGGAGGATTTTCTGTTTTTCCAGTCTATCTTTTATAAATTTTTTTTTACTACAGGAAAATATTTTTATAATATCATACTATACCTTGTCCTTTTTAGTAGACGTTTTCTTTGAAGACCTGAAAAAAGAAAAAAAGCAATTCATTTAAGCCAAATACTAAATACTGAAAACACAAGAAATATGTAAATCTATTATTTTTTATATAAAATCATTGCATTGATAATTAATTTTCAATAAAAGGGATTAAACAAAAAATGGAAACAGCAACATTAAAGGACAAAGAAAGTATATCAATTATATTATTAACAAAGTATTAAATTTAGATCAAGCAGACAAGCAAAGGAAAAGGAAGAACACAACATTACTTGTATTATTTGATAGGAAAAAACATACCAGGATTTTCTTGTTGTTGTCTTTTTCAATAAAAACTGGCATTTATGGCAATAAAACCTATTTGGAAAGTATTACTTAAGTCCTTATATGAAAGAAACCCTTTTCTAATAATCATGATATTAGCTTTTTTGAGGACTTAGTGTGCAACTTCTGTGCATTATTATCAGCACTTTACATGTCTTAAAGACATATTAATCCTCACAACAATCCTGGGAGGTAGGTAATATATTAGGTACTTTACCCAGGAAGAAAATGAGGCACAGAAAGGCTAAGTCACTTGTCAAATCCCCTATGTCTGCCTAGAATTCCAACCCAGGCAATCTGGCTTCAATAATTGCATTTCACAATATGCTAAGAAAGTAATATTTTTTAAAAGTATTTTTAACTAATGTAGTAAATGAATCTCTTATTATTCTATGTCTAGGTATAATTATAAATAATTTCTGGGGCATATGTCCAGAAGGAACCCTACTTCAAAATGACACTGGCACCCCAATGTTCATAGCAGCACTATTTACAATAGCCAAGACATGGAAACAGCCTAAATGTCCATCAACAGATGACTGGATAAAGAAGATGTGGTATATTTATACAATGGAATACTATTCAGCCATAAAAACCAACAACATAATGCCATTTGCAGCAACATGGATGCTCCTGGAGAATGTCATTCTAAGTGAAGTAAGCCAGAAAGAGAAAGAAAAAAACCATATGAGATCACTCATATGTGGAATCTAAAAACAATACCAAAACAAAATATAAATACAAAACAGAAACAGACTTACAGACATAGAATACAAACTTGTGGTTGCCAAGGGGGCAGAGGGTAGGAAGGGACAGACTGGGATTTCAAAATGTAAAATAGGTAAACAAGATTATACTGTATAGCACAGGGAAATATATATAAGATCTTATGGTAGCTCAGCAAAAAGAAAAAAAATGTGACAATGAGTATATGTATGTTCATGTATTACTGAAAAATTGTGCTCTACACTGGAATTTGACACAACATTGCAAAACAACTATGTTTCAATAAAAAGAAGTTAAAATAATAATAATTTCTGAATCTTAACACCTATTTTTTTTTTTAAAATAAAAAGACTTTAGACCTAGGCAATACTGGAAATCTACTTTTAATAAAGGTTTGCTTTTGCTAAAGACATTAATCAGCGGGCATTCATTATCCATTCAGCTGTTCATGCACTTGACATGTCCTTATGGAGCATGATGGCTTTTTTAATTTAGAACTTAGTAATCCAAAAGTAATCATCTGTGATAGATTGTTAATAGTTTTATTATTCTATAGTATATAAACAAAATCTTCTCCTCCTTCCTAGGATCTAAACAATATTAAGTTAATATAATCTGGTATTTTACAATAGCATACAAAACCATAGCCACTCATGATGATACTGTCAAGGACACTATAAAATCTAGACTCATCAAGGAATGATTAAACCCTATTCAGTATGGCCTAAGTGTTTGTATAGTTATTATGAGTATAAATTTTTAAAATCTATGGACAATGGTGTAACTTTAAAGTCATTATATGCATATTCAATTGTGTAAGGATATTACGCTTCAAAAATAATGAATAAGCCCTTACAACAAAACCATACATGAATAGAAGTTTACTACAATATTTTAGATAACACAGTACAATCAATACACTTCTAATATCAGAAACGCAAACAAGATGAAATTGAAAAACACGTCTTCTATGGAATCACATCCAGCAGCATACAGACGTGCTCTACAAACTACCATCTCATCATTAAAAAAAGAAAGGGAACCCCCACGAGCTCCACGTTCCCCTTCAGTTATCACCCAGCCCTCTCCTGCCTTTCCAGGGAATGTCCTCTGGGGGGCTGTTCACACTGATTCACTGCAGCCCGGCTCCCATGGGGACGCATTATTGAAACTACTTGTGGTCAAAGGCACTTGTCCTTATCTTAACCTTTTGCCAGTGTTCCTCTGATACAGCTGAGAATTCTCTTGCCTTGGTCTTTGCACTATATGTTGCTGTTCTATTTCCAGAGAAGGTAATCGCTACTAGTATGCCCTCACCTAGAAATAAAGAATTTGCACATTTTACCTGCCACAAACCTTGATCTCCTTCACTTAAACTGCTGTTGTCATTCATGTGTTGGAGACCACCAGCCAGCGAGGCAGTCTTCGCAAATACATGTGAAGTCACAGATGCTTTTAATGTCCGTTTTCCACTTTCATTCTTCTTTACTTCTGTCATACACAAGCCATGACAGCTACTTTAAAACAATCCATAAAAAGCCAACTTTTAAAAAATAATTGTACTGATAAATTAAAAATTTTTTTTGTAAAATTCCAAGTCTATATCTAGGAAAATAGTAATTACCTACTGCTGAATACTGATCTAGGCTTACCTATCAGAACCACCTTTCTGTAGAGCAGGAAACTGCTGGTCATCAGTTTTTCCCCTCTTCCTCTGCTGAGTTAATCCTTTATGATAGCTGCCATCACACATGGTTTCTGATCCTTTCAGTTCACTGCTTTTGTTCCTGTTCTCTTCTACTTCAACCTTCAGTAAAGTTTGATACAAAGGGTAATTATTACTTTATTCATTATAAACACTTTGTTTTCATTCATTTATCGTTTGACTCAGAGTTTGCCCTGATTTCAATTGATTAAAATATTTTTGTGCTTACTTTAATTTTTATCATTTCAAGTCATTGAAATGCTTCTAAATTCTGCTTCTTTCTGTTTGAGGAAAGAAACAGAATTTCCAACATTTCAAAAAGGACTTTCTA
Source organism: Camelus ferus (assembly GCF_009834535.1). Lineage (NCBI taxonomy): Eukaryota > Metazoa > Chordata > Mammalia > Artiodactyla > Camelidae > Camelus > Camelus ferus. Next base: position 141,863 of record NC_045716.1, read on the forward strand.
AATGTTGTGGCCTTACATCCACTCTTTCCCATGTGAATGGTAGAGACAGAGAAATAGAAAGACAAAGGCATAAAATTTGGCCTCTTCTGTCTTTACCACCTAGATTTTGTATTAAACAGCCAGATTTAGAAGATGTCACACCTTGGTGCTTCAGTGACAGAAAGGAAACATCCTTCTTTCTGTGCTACTGCTATCCTTTCCCCACTACTTTTATAATTCTTGTTTCATTTGGATCCTGGGGTATCAAAAAAGTGGTGTTTAATAAAATACATAAACCCAAGTTTACCAAAAGGAGCAGAGTGAAACTGATGAATTGCCAGTAAGTGTGGAATTCTGCAAAAGGAATAATGCTTCCCAATTTCACATTCAATACCATGACCATTTTATAGCTCGATGGCATAGGAGTAATGAATGATCTACTTTAGCTCCACTGTTTACTGATAACGGGAACACAACCCAAGAAAGGTTAAGTGATTTGTCCAAAGTCCCTAAAGCAGTATTGCCCAGCATTTTACGGTGTCAGAAAAGATGATACAATTCTGTAACACTGAATCTAATAAACTACCAAATAAATTCATCAAATTGATCAGATAGTTAAAAGTGTGACTTTGCAAAGTGGGGCAGGGCTCATCTCGTTTTTCTATTAAAGGAGAACACCTTCAGATTTCTATCTTTAACACTCTTTGCACCTCACACAAAAGAACAAACACACACATTTTACTAGAAGTAAAAAAAAAAAAAATCATTCAGTGCATCTCAAAACTCAAGTTTTCTCCTTTGGAGATAAATACTGAATTTTTTTTGCTGAGAGTTCATACTACCTATATGATAAAGTCATACATGTCAAACTTACTACATTTTATTAAATAATATAATGTAGGTGTCTGCCTCAACAGAAACACCCAAAAGTGGTGATTCAAGAATATGTGGGAACACATGTATTGTTCTTAAGAATATCTCAAAGTGGCCATGATGGAATTCTAAGTGTCCAGTGATCAGTAAGACAGATAAGCCTGCACTCACTAACAAATAATACACGGATCAGTTTAGTGAAAGCGTGTGCTTATATCCCTTCTCTCAGTCACTGCTTCCTTCCCATGCTATGGAAGTGCAACTTACATTTAAGCCAAATATTAAAACAAAAAAACAAAAAAACAAAACCCTTGAGCTTATTATATTTCCTAAGCCATTTCACTTGCGTTTACTTCCAGCTCAGAAGGTCAACGTGGCACACAGCTGAATTACTTTCCCCTTCATACGAAAGACTGGCACAGAACTTAGGTTGGTAAGGAACAAAAACCAGGAAAATACTTCCCTGAGTTCTGTTATTTAGATGGCAGAAATAGTCTGTTTCTACACAATTACATATTTAGATGACCCGTTTTATACTAGGCTATTTTCATAAGTGGAAATCAGATCAAATATGGACAGAAGGGAAGATATTGATAATAAGAGTAGCAGCAAAGGAAACCTCTACCTCTTTCTGAAGCTGAATTTTCTTTTCCAAAGCAAAGGAATTCCTTTGTAACATGCCTACCTCATTCTTAAACCATTGCATACATTTGTGTAACTCTTTAGATATACTTTGGATGTTCTGTTACCATTGATGGAGAAGAACTCACATTTCCTAATTCAGGGTCCGTGTTTTTAGAGTTCAGCACTGCAGTTATCTGCAAGCGATGGCTTCTGGAGGTGTTCTGTATTGGTTTGGTTTTCTTACAAGTAATTGAAACAGCAGACATATCATGTGCTTTTTTTGAATCACGTGTTTCCTCCTCACTGGAGTGGGCAAGCCACAAACCAAAAAGGCTTTCTGGATCACTTACCTGAGGTCACGTCCAATGTCTGATTTCCAGTGAGTATTTTGGTTCCTTTTGGTTTTCTTTTGTTGTACAAATTCTTGTCTTCTTTCATCATCAATTTAAATGGAACTCGGTTCTTACTTCGTTTCTCTACATTACAAAAACTCTCCTCAGTTTTGCTAAAACGTTTTCAGTTCTGGTTTAT
>NC_045716.1:143969-183423 GCF_009834535.1 Camelus ferus
TAAAAAGACAACTCTGTTACTGATTTTTAAGTCACCTTATCATTAAGTTACATTAATAATATATAACTCCAACATATGGACTTTGAGAACTATCCCCACAGACATCAATTCACCTTCTTTTCCTCACAGGCACACATTCCTGCTTACTGAATTTCATTAAAGACACAGAAGGCGTGACCCTCCTGCCTTACTGACAGTAAGTTAACTTAGACAATGGATGCAGCCCCACCAGCCATTCCTGCCCCTCCCAGGAATGGCCAAGCTTTACCCCCACTGAAGTCTCAAACAGAAATGGGTGTGTGGGTGGGATGAGTGGTGGTAAGATTCCACCACTGTGGAACATTCTCCCTCTTTCTCATTAGAGGCTTAAGTTCAGAGTCCTTCACATATTCAATCTGGTGTTTTAAATCCTTTCAACAGACTCCTATCTCACAATAAAAATGAGGTTATTCCAATGGCCTTTGGGGACCCAGCGACAACCTGGCCTCCCCTGCCTCCTGGACTGCAGCTCCTACAGCTCCCCCCACCCCTCCCACTCACTCCCCTTCCTGCCACTCAGGACTCTTGGCTGCTCCTCCTCAGTCTGAAAATGGGACCCCAATGCCAAACTCGTACATCACAGAGCGCTCCAGTTCCTCTGTACTGGACAAACTTACATCCAAATGACAGTAACTGAGCCTTGAAGTGAGAATTGTGAGCAGATCTATTTAAAAAAATGTTCAAAGTAAATTATAAATAGAACAGGGGAGACTAAGTCAAACAGTTTTGCTAAAATTTACATTTGTCTCAAATTATGACTGAATGAAAAGTAGATGCCTTTAAGGAGTGGCGAGGTCATAACAATACATAATTTGAGATGGAAATATTTCAATTTAATTCCAGTTGACATGAATACAAATAAAATTATATCAACTAAAAATATATGAAAAGCTACTGAACGAAAAGTACTGCAAGATACAGTGTTTACACATCAGTTCATCTGGGAAATCTGGATTTGACTGTCAAGGTAATCCACACAATTGAATCTTTTCTCTCTTTTTTTTTTACTTTTTTTGTTCACACAACTGAATCTTAATTTCAAAATACTCATTTTAGGTCTGAGCATTTCATTTATCTGCTTCATCACGACACTAAAATGTGGTGACAGGAAGATTAAAATGATTTGGGCAGTATAAGAGTAAATTACTAAGACCTGCCTGTATCTGTCAACAACTTACAGCTTAATCTCTTAGAATTTCAGGTGACACGGCATCTTTACTCAAAGTAAAGCACCTCTCAGGCCTAACTTTTGTTTGCTGGATACAAGACATGCTTTTAGGCTGCTTTACAATGTACATATTTACAGCCCACACATTTTTTATATTCAACTAGTTTCAACATTCAGCTTTCATCGGATACTACTTTGAATTTTCTTTGAGGAAGTCTGAAAATTAGTTCTCCTTCTGGGTACTTACTTTCATTTCTGCTCTGTCAGTTTCATACTGATACAGTCTGTCCTTTAAACATTTGTATTCATTGATTAATTCCTTGTTTCCTTCCTCCAGCATCAGAACTCGTTTGCTCATGGCTTCAAGTTTTCCCATGTGATCCAGAAACGGCTCTGGGATATTAAGTATTGTCTTTTTGCTTTTGGCCTTATTTTGAGCAACTTCCAGTTGCTGTCGAAGCAACATGTTTTCACTTTCTAGTTCACATACTCTCTCCTCCAAGAATGCCTGCTTTACAATGTATTTGTTGACTTTCCCTTGTTTTCTCTGAGACAAGGATTCAGTTTCCTTGTTTGAACACTGGGCTTGGCCTTGGTCTCTACACACACATTCTAATACCAACGTCGTTGGTCTAAAAGCATATCTCCTGGGATGGAGCTCAATTTCTTGGCCACGGAATTGACTTCCAGCTTCAGGAAGTTGCTGAGGAAGCACCTCGCTGTTATCTTCTGGGTCAGACAGCTCAAAATCCATTGTGTCCTGTAAGTGAAACCCCTCATCTCTTACTCTTAGAACTGTACTCAATAAACTGACATAGTCATAATTTCCTTTGAAGTGAAAGACTAATCTCTAAGTTTATACAACAAAAAGTTTGCAATAACTGGGTATCCAACTGGAAAAACTTAAGATGGATACAAATCTCAAACTTTAGACAAGCAGAAATCCCCAAAAGTTCAAAAATTATTAAGACAGTGAAATCCATGAAAGTAAAATAGAAACCACAAAAGGATGTTTAAGAAGCTCAGAATTGGAAGGCCTTTCTTTCTCTGAAATACAACAAACCCAAAAGGCTTAAAATAAAAAATGAATAAATCTGACTATACTTAAAAATTGTATCTGACATCTAGCCTTTACAGCTACCCCCAAAGTAAGAGCCTTAGCTCTGTATATATTTGGACAGGTTAAATTTCCTAAAAAATTTTTTCCTGAGAATATTCCACAAATATTCTCCCTTTCTAACATTTTTAGAGCAAGTTATAAGAATTACACCTACGGATAAGTGATAAATCTAAGCACTGTACTAAGCACGTCTACAAACATCAGTTAACTCAGTTAGCTGTGACAATTCTGGAATAAAGGGTTAAAAACACAAGCAAGCTGCAGGGTTTCCCCCAGGGCTTCTGACTCTCTGACTCTTACACCAAACCAAAGCTACTTCTCTAGGATAAATACATAAACACAAGAGAAGCCTTCTATTTCCCTAATGGTGAATACACTAAAGGTAAAGAAGGTCAAATTTACAGAGCTCTTCTTAGAAAATCAGGAGACTATTTGCTTCTGCAATAATTTTTATTTCTTCTTCATGGTGTTTATAACAGTAATGGATGTGAAATAGCAGGGAAACACAGTGAACTGTTTTATTAAAAATATACTACAGATCAATAAATTATCACTAAGTATAGATTACGGCATATCTATCACTATATTCAAAAGCTCCTTGTACTGAAATCGGATACCACATGGAGCAGAGCGTTACTTTTTATCACACGTAGGAGAATGACACCCAAACTACGGTTTCTGAACTGGCTATACTTTTCCCTCCTTACCATCAGTGGAAATGATAAAGTAACCTCTCCATTCATCTATCAAAGGAGTGAGATCTCTGCCAGAAACTAGAATGCCTGCCGTTAGTAGCAACAGTTTTGAGATAATGGGAAGTTCATCAATTCCTATGGAAAATATGAACAGCCTCTCCTTGGATGAGGCCATTGTGAATGTCACTATATCACTGTTGCCGGCAAATGGATTTGAATTCAAAATATTGCTTTATCCAATGGACCAGAAATGAAACCCCCAGAAAATCTATTTACATATATAGGCTTTTAAAGCCCTCTATGCTTTCTGTACCTATAATATTGGTTTTTAAACTATGTAAGTATACAAATTCATACACACACGTTTGAAAATGACTAAAGAAAATACCTCAGCATTCATTTTCTCATTAGCCTTTTCTGCCTCCTTTTGTTGGGAAAGATGATGGGCCAGGATTTCGTCTTGTATTACTCTGGCATTCTGCTCTCGAGAAAGCTGTCTCTGAGCGTCATTTTGCTCTTCTTCAACCTGGAGACATATTTCATTGGGTTTTGGGTTTTATACCATGAAAAAAGTAAAAAAAAGCTTAGGAGGGGAATCTTTAAAAAATTTTTTTAAAAACTGTGAAAAAGAAGTAGCCTTTTTAAGCACAGGGATCTTTAATGCACATAAATAACTCAAATTCTATTATATATGACAGCTAAATTAATCACAGACCAAAAACACAAGGGATGTAGTATCATGAAAGAAAAAGTTTTTTTTAAAACACTTTTTAAATTGAGTTATAGTCATTTTACAATGTTGTGTCAAATTCCAGTGTAGAGCACAATTTTTCAGTTGTACATGAACATATATATATTCATTGTGACTTTTTTGTGTTGTGAGCTACCACAAGATCTTGCATATATTTCCCTGTGCTATACAGTATAATCTTGTTTATCTATTCTGCATATGCCTGTCAGTATCTACAAATTTTGAAATCCCAGTGAAAGAAAATTTCTGTATAAGGCATTTAACCAGTTCCATCACAGTCTCAAGGCAATTTAGCCTGGATTTTAACTTCAAAAAGCCAAAATTAACACATGGATTTGAATTAAGACTTGTTACTTTGCTGAATGGACCAAAACCGTCAATCCTTATGTTAATGATTAAGCTCAATTTAACTTCCATTCCTTCATTCAGAAAAGACACAGAGCATCTGTTAGACTCCAAGAACACCAAGAAATTAGTAAGTTAAGCTCTAAATGTCATAGCTCATATTTAGGATGAGATAACTTTTATTTGTTTTAAATGAAAATATAGATTAATTCAAAGGAATATTATAAATAATATTGATGAAACAGTGTGAGAGATATGAAATTTTCACCTAAGACTAATTTACCTGATTCAGTTTATTCCTTATGCTCTTCAGTTTGCATTCTAGTGCTCGGGCAGTGATTTCAAGTTGTTGCTTCAGGTAAACTTGCTCATTGTATTGTTTCTCTTTTCTTTTTAAATCATCCTTAGTGTTCTCATATAATATATAAGCACTTTTCTTCTTTGTTTCTTGTTTTAACGTGAATCTGCAGTGAAATATGCTTACCTTAAAATTTATTTTGTTAGAAAATAAAAAGTTCATTTTATGATCTGGTTCTTCACATGATGATTTACTACCCTAATGGAATTTCTATGTTCTCAATTTTTTTTTTCATTTCTAAGTCTCACATTTTAAATTCCTCACTTCAATCTCTTCATAAAGATATATGAGTATATATATATTTGAAGTATATATATATTTGAAAAGTAGCAATGAAAAGACATAATGCTACTGAGTTTCAGTAAAGAGTAACTCTGGTAAATAGTGTAGGAAAGAAATTTTGCAATTATTCAGTAAGGTTTGAGTTGAAAATTACCCCTTGTCCCCCACATAGTCAAACATTACTCCTTCATTAGGACAGAGAATTTAGTTACTAATTAAAAGAGAAGTTGCTATTTAGAAACAAGTTTGTAAGTTCATGAGAGATAAAATTTCAACTTCATGAAGTATTACAGGGACTCCTAAATGATCTCCAGGGGAAGGTAACATCCACAGACGTCTTTTCCAGAACACAGATCCGCTAATTAGCATAATCCAAGGTGAGGCTGGGGAGTCTACTCCCTGATGCCCTACACTTTATGTTTCTTCTTTTGCAACACTTTGAACTTACCTTGTTGAGTATTATTTATGTAGTAAATCATTTTTAAATCCCTTTTGGTACAAGGCAGGATCCATATTAAGTAACTAAGAAATAAAGAGTAATCCGTGCTTTCAGCATAGACCTTTGAACTAATCTTATCTCTGTATGAGAGAGATGCTGAATAAACTAACCAGTAATCACTTTCCATTTTACTTTTTAGTCCAACCATTCATACGTTAAGAATCAAAATGCATAAAAATTTTTTAAAGTTTCTGCCTTGAGAAAAATGGTCATTTCATAATTCTGCAAGTGGGAATGTAAAGTAATATAAACTTTCTGGAGGACAGTTGAGATAAGGATCAAAGATTTTTTTTTTAAAGAAATACAGAATGAGGATATATATATATATATATATATATATATATATATATATATATATATATATATATCTCGCTGTGTTATTTCCAAGAGTCTCATATTCCACAAAATTAATGAAATTTTCTCCCTTGTAAAATCCCAAAAGGTCAGTTAGCAATGATAAAGACTTCTCCTACATATCTACAGTGTTAAAGATAAGGAGTTCCAATATTTCTTTAAAACCAAGAAATTCAGTACCTCATGCTGCAGAGCTGTCGTTCCCACTCCACATTTTGAAGTTTTAACTGTGATTTTGCTTCTCTTGTTTTCAACAGCTCTGTTTGTAGCCAGTTCACCTTATTTTCCATTTCTTTAATTTTTCCTCTAAGTAGTTCACAGTGAGATTCTTTCAGTTCTATTGATCTGAATGAATGAGCTGGATCCTGAATTTTCAATAACCTACCAGAATCTGCATTAGGAAGAAAACAAAAATAGAAACAAAATACATGAATAATTTTTGTGTATAAAGGACTGTGCATTTTCACATTCATTCATCCATACATTGAAAAAATGGATATTGAGCATCTATAACGTGGAAGACATTCTTCTAAGCTCTGCAGATATTAAAAGAATGACAAAGTAATATTATGAACATTATGCAAATAAACTTGACAATTCAGATGAAGTGGGTAAAATTCCTTGAAAGAGAGAAATTACAAAAGCTCAATTAAGAAAGAACAAATAAGCTAAAAGGCCCTGTATCTTAAACACCGAAACAAAAGTCCTATTTAAAGACCTTATGACAAAGACAATTCCAGTCCCAATGGTTACACTGGTGAATTCCACCAAATATTTTAAGAAAGTTTAATACCAATTCTACACAGATTTTCCTAAAAAAAAAAGGAAGAGGAAGAAATATGTCCTCATTCTGTAAAACTAACATTACCCTGAATCCAAAACCAGACAAAGATATTACCAGAAAGAAAACTAATGTCATGAAAATGGAGGTAAAAATTCTAAACAAAACATTAGCAAGTTAAATCCAACAATACAGGATAATTCATCACGACCAAGTGGGGTGTATCCCAAGAATGCAGGGCTGTTTTAACACATAAAAATCAATGTTATTCATCATATTAACAAACTAAAAAAGAAACCATATGATCATGTCAGTGGATAAAAAGAGGCACTTGCCAAACCTCAACATCTATTCTGATAAAAACTTTCAGCAAACTAGGAACCAAGGGAACATCTTCACTATGACGAAGATCTGTGCTACAGCTGGCACCATACGCAATGGTGAAAAACGGAACGCTTTTCCCAGAAGGTGAGGAACCGGACAGGAATGGCTTCTCTTACTCCTTCTATTCAGCACTGTACTGGAGCCAGTGCATCAGGCAAAATGAAGAAGCAAAAGACATCTAGATGGGAAATGAAGAGGTAAAACTGTCCGCTAATCAGCGGGGAATATGATTACATGGTGCGAGTCAGCTAATTCCAACCTGTGGGCTGGGTTGCTTGCTTTGGTAAATAAAGTTTTACTGAAATACAGCCACACCATTAACTTGTGTACTCTCTTTGGCTATTCTTGTTGCAACAGTGACAGAGCTGATTAGCTGTGATAGAGAATGTATTTATTGGCTGCAAGTCTTAAATGTGAACTATCTTTAGTAAGACAGTAGTTTAAAGAAGAAAAAGCTTGACCACCTTTGGTTTCATAGATCCTTAAGAACGCTACCAGAACTAATCAATGAGTTCAGTCAGGTTGGAAGGCACAAAGTCAGCATACAGAAATCAGCTGTATTCCTATCAGAAACTAAAATTTAAAACAATTATTTTAAAACAAACAAATAAATATACACTACTTACGACACTGAAAAATAAGAAATACAGGTAAACATAAAAGATGGAAAGACCCAGACACTAAAAACTCTTAAAATATTACTGAGAAAATCAAGGAAGACCTATATAAATGGAGAAATAAACTTGGTTCAGGGTTAAAAATTCCATATTGTTAAGAAGTCAATTCTCCCCAAATTCATCTACAGATTCAACATAATCTACATCTAATTTCCAGGACACTAGCAGACTTTTTTTTTTTTTTTTTTTTTACATTGACAAGATGATTCTAAAATTCATGTGGGAAGAAGGGTAACAAAAGGAAACAAGATGAAGCCAGAGGACTGTGGCCTTTAACCATGGAGCTACGAGAAGCAGGAGCTGGATCTTAGGCAAGGAGGTAACAAAGACCTGAATTTTAAAAACTACCTAGTAATCATGATTGCGGTGTAGACCAAGGTTCCAGGAGGTGGAACGGTGGAGAAGAAAGTACTGAGGTGATTTCAGCGTTCTAGGAGGGAAGCAGTGATAACCTGACCTTGGGTGAAGGCGTAGGAGCAGCAGAGCCAACAGAAAGCACAGGGAGTGGGAACGGTCACAGCCCCTGGCTGGCAGCGCACAACATGTCTGATCCTGCTTTAACACAGAGCAGGTTTCTGAGATGCAGCGAACTGTAACGTATCCGTGCTCCCTGGGGCAGTACTAGGTGTGCACACGTTACCACGAGATACTTAAAAAGGCTGTGTAGTCATACGGGGGTCCTACCTTTACTCTCCAGGCCAAGTTGTTCGATTAGCCTCAGGGCATTCTTACAGTTAGGGTAAAGCGACTTGCAATCCTCGGAAGCTGTTTCCTGTGACAGAGTTAAGTCATCGAGGCCATCCACAGAATTAATCTGCTCTTTGACCTACAGATAAATAATGTTATTTCACAGTGTATCCAACATAGTTAGAAAATATGCTCAGTGTACAGAGGTGATAAATATCCATCTTTTTATGAGAGCAAAAACACAGACACTTCTCGAAAGAACTGATGTTTGTCAAAAGGCTAACTTTATCAATAGTGTTTCTCAATTATTTTTAAGTAAATGTCTCTACAACAAAGGAGGATTTTCTGTTTTTCCAGTCTATCTTTTATAAATTTTTTTTTACTACAGGAAAATATTTTTATAATATCATACTATACCTTGTCCTTTTTAGTAGACGTTTTCTTTGAAGACCTGAAAAAAGAAAAAAAGCAATTCATTTAAGCCAAATACTAAATACTGAAAACACAAGAAATATGTAAATCTATTATTTTTTATATAAAATCATTGCATTGATAATTAATTTTCAATAAAAGGGATTAAACAAAAAATGGAAACAGCAACATTAAAGGACAAAGAAAGTATATCAATTATATTATTAACAAAGTATTAAATTTAGATCAAGCAGACAAGCAAAGGAAAAGGAAGAACACAACATTACTTGTATTATTTGATAGGAAAAAACATACCAGGATTTTCTTGTTGTTGTCTTTTTCAATAAAAACTGGCATTTATGGCAATAAAACCTATTTGGAAAGTATTACTTAAGTCCTTATATGAAAGAAACCCTTTTCTAATAATCATGATATTAGCTTTTTTGAGGACTTAGTGTGCAACTTCTGTGCATTATTATCAGCACTTTACATGTCTTAAAGACATATTAATCCTCACAACAATCCTGGGAGGTAGGTAATATATTAGGTACTTTACCCAGGAAGAAAATGAGGCACAGAAAGGCTAAGTCACTTGTCAAATCCCCTATGTCTGCCTAGAATTCCAACCCAGGCAATCTGGCTTCAATAATTGCATTTCACAATATGCTAAGAAAGTAATATTTTTTAAAAGTATTTTTAACTAATGTAGTAAATGAATCTCTTATTATTCTATGTCTAGGTATAATTATAAATAATTTCTGGGGCATATGTCCAGAAGGAACCCTACTTCAAAATGACACTGGCACCCCAATGTTCATAGCAGCACTATTTACAATAGCCAAGACATGGAAACAGCCTAAATGTCCATCAACAGATGACTGGATAAAGAAGATGTGGTATATTTATACAATGGAATACTATTCAGCCATAAAAACCAACAACATAATGCCATTTGCAGCAACATGGATGCTCCTGGAGAATGTCATTCTAAGTGAAGTAAGCCAGAAAGAGAAAGAAAAAAACCATATGAGATCACTCATATGTGGAATCTAAAAACAATACCAAAACAAAATATAAATACAAAACAGAAACAGACTTACAGACATAGAATACAAACTTGTGGTTGCCAAGGGGGCAGAGGGTAGGAAGGGACAGACTGGGATTTCAAAATGTAAAATAGGTAAACAAGATTATACTGTATAGCACAGGGAAATATATATAAGATCTTATGGTAGCTCAGCAAAAAGAAAAAAATGTGACAATGAGTATATGTATGTTCATGTATAACTGAAAAATTGTGCTCTACACTGGAATTTGACACAACATTGCAAAACAACTATGTTTCAATAAAAGAAGTTAAAATAATAATAATTTCTGAATCTTAACACCTATTTTTTTTTTAAAATAAAAAGACTTTAGACCTAGGCAATACTGGAAATCTACTTTTAATAAAGGTTTGCTTTTGCTAAAGACATTAATCAGCGGGCATTCATTATCCATTCAGCTGTTCATGCATTTGACATGTCCTTATGGAGCATGATGGCTTTTTTAATTTAGAACTTAGTAATCCAAAAGTAATCATCTGTGATAGATTGTTAATAGTTTATTATTCTATAGTATATAAACAAAATCTTCTCCTCCTTCCTAGGATCTAAACAAATATTAAGTTAATATAATCTGGTATTTTACAATAGCATACAAAACCATAGCCACTCATGATGATACTGTCAAGGACACTATAAAATCTAGACTCATCAAGGAATGATTAAACCCTATTCAGTATGGCCTAAGTGTTTGTATAGTTATTATGAGTATAAATTTTTAAAAATCTATGGACAATGGTGTAACTTTAAAGTCATTATATGCATATTCAATTGTGTAAGGATATTACGCTTCAAAAATAATGAATAAGCCCTTACAACAAAACCATACATGAATAGAAGTTTACTACAATATTTTAGATAACACAGTACAATCAATACACTTTCTAATATCAGAAACGCAAACAAGATGAAATTGAAAAACACGTCTTCTATGGAATCACATCCAGCAGCATACAGACGTGCTCTACAAACTACCATCTCATCATTAAAAAAAGAAAGGGAACCCCCACGAGCTCCACGTTCCCCTTCAGTTATCACCCAGCCCTCTCCTGCCTTTCCAGGGAATGTCCTCTGGGGGGCTGTTCACACTGATTCACTGCAGCCCGGCTCCCATGGGGACGCATTATTGAAACTACTTGTGGTCAAAGGCACTTGTCCTTATCTTAACCTTTTGCCAGTGTTCCTCTGATACAGCTGAGAATTCTCTTGCCTTGGTCTTTGCACTATATGTTGCTGTTCTATTTCCAGAGAAGGTAATCGCTACTAGTATGCCCTCACCTAGAAATAAAGAATTTGCACATTTTACCTGCCACAACCTTGATCTCCTTCACTTAAACTGCTGTTGTCATTCATGTGTTGGAGACCACCAGCCAGCGAGGCAGTCTTCGCAAATACATGTGAAGTCACAGATGCTTTTAATGTCCGTTTTCCACTTTCATTCTTCTTTACTTCTGTCATACACAAGCCATGACAGCTACTTTAAAACAATCCATAAAAAAGCCAACTTTTAAAAAATAATTGTACTGATAAATTAAAAAATTTTTTTTGTAAAATTCCAAGTCTATATCTAGGAAAATAGTAATTACCTACTGCTGAATACTGATCTAGGCTTACCTATCAGAACCACCTTTCTGTAGAGCAGGAAACTGCTGGTCATCAGTTTTTCCCCTCTTCCTCTGCTGAGTTAATCCTTTATGATAGCTGCCATCACACATGGTTTCTGATCCTTTCAGTTCACTGCTTTTGTTCCTGTTCTCTTCTACTTCAACCTTCAGTAAAAGTTTGATACAAAGGGTAATTATTACTTTATTCATTATAAACACTTTGTTTTCATTCATTTTATCGTTTGACTCAGAGTTTGCCCTGATTTCAATTGATTAAAATATTTTTGTGCTTACTTTAATTTTTATCATTTGAAGTCATTGAAATGCTTCTAAATTCTGCTTCTTTCTGTTTGAGGAAAAGAAACAGAATTTCCAACATTTCAAAAAGGACTTTCTAAATGTTGTGGCCTTACATCCACTCTTTCCCATGTGAATGGTAGAGACAGAGAAATAGAAAGACAAAGGCATAAAATTTGGCCTCTTCTGTCTTTACCACCTAGATTTTGTATTAAACAGCCAGATTTAGAAGATGTCACACCTTGGTGCTTCAGTGACAGAAAGGAAACATCCTTCTTTCTGTGCTACTGCTATCCTTTCCCCACTACTTTTTATAATTCTTGTTTCATTTGGATCCTGGGGTATCAAAAAAGTGGTGTTTAATAAAATACATAAACCCAAGTTTACCAAAAGGAGCAGAGTGAAACTGATGAATTGCCAGTAAGTGTGGAATTCTGCAAAAGGAATAATGCTTCCCAATTTCACATTCAATAACCATGACCATTTTATAGCTCGATGGCATAGGAGTAATGAATGATCTACTTTAGCTCCACTGTTTACTGATAACGGGAACACAACCAAGAAAGGTTAAGTGATTTGTCCAAAGTCCCTAAAGCAGTATTGCCCAGCATTTTACGGTGTCAGAAAAGATGATACAATTCTGTAACACTGAATCTAATAAACTACCAAATAAATTCATCAAATTGATCAGATAAGTTAAAAGTGTGACTTTGGCAAAGTTGGGGGCAGGGCTCATCTCGTTTTTCTATTAAAGGAGAACACCTTCAGATTTCTATCTTTAACACTCTTTGCACCTCACACAAAAGAACAAACACACACATTTTACTAGAAGTAAAAAAAAAAAAATCATTCAGTGCATCTCAAAACTCAAGTTTTCTCCTTTGGAGATAAATACTGAATTTTTTTTGCTGAGAGTTCATACTACCTATATGATAAAGTCATACATGTCAAAACTTACTACATTTTATTAAATAATATAATGTAGGTGTCTGCCTCAACAGAAACACCCGAAAGTGGTGATTCAAGAATATGTGGGAACACATGTATTTGTTCTTAAGAATATCTCAAAGTGGCCATGATGGAATTCTAAGTGTCCAGTGATCAGTAAGACAGATAAGCCTGCACTCACTAACAAATAATACACGGATCAGTTTAGTGAAAGCGTGTGCTTATATCCCTTCTCTCAGTCACTGCTTCCTTCCCATGCTATGGAAGTGCAACTTACATTTAAGCCAACAGATTAAAACAAAAAAACAAAAAAACAAAACCCTTGAGCTTATTATATTTCCTAAGCCATTTCACTTGCGTTTATTCCAGCTCAGAAGGTCACGTGGCACACAGCTGAATTACTTTCCCACTTCATACGAAAGACTGGCACAGAGACTTAGGTTGGTTAAGGAACAAAACCCAGGAAAATACTTCCCTGAGTTCCTGTTATTTAGATGGCAGAAATAGTCTGTTTCTACACAATTACATATTTAGATGACCCCGTTTTATACATAGGCTATTTTCATAAGTGGAAAATCAGATCAAATATGGATCAGAATGGAGAAGATTATTGATAATAAGAGTAGCAGCAAAGGAACCTCTACCTCTTTCTGAAGCTGAATTTTCTTTTTCCAAAGCCAGGAATTCTACTTGTAACATGCCTACCTCATTCTTAAACCATTGCATACCTTGGTGTAACTCTTTTAGATATACTTTGGATGTTCTGTTACCATTTGATGGAGAAGAACTCACATTTCCTAATTCAGGGTCCATGTTTTTAGAGTTATCAGCACTGCAGTTATCTGCAAGCGATGGCTTCTGGAGGTGGTCTTGTATTGGTTTGGTTTTCTTACAAGTAATTGAAACAGCAGACATATCATGACTTTTTATTTGAATCACGTGTTTCTCCTCACTGGAGTGGGCAAGCCACAAACCAAAAAGGCTTTCTGGATCACTTACCTGAGGTGCACGTCCAATGTCTGATTTCCAGTGAGTATTTTGGTTCCTTTTTGGTTTTCTTTTTGTAGCAAATTCTTGGTCTTCTTTCACTTTAAATGGAACTCGGTTCCTTACTTCATTTTCTCTATCATTACAAAAACTCTCCTCAGTTTTGTTAAAAACGTGTTCAGTGTCTGGCTTATCATTTTCATCCAACTTATTTTCATTTAAATAAAGTTTTGAAGATGACTGGCAACCATACTTTCTTGACTCAGACTTGGAATAAGATGGAAAAACATTTTCAAGACTGGGCTCTTTGTGTTCAGAGACTGCCTGGAATCCTATAGAGACAGAGGCTCCAGGTGCATCATTTCCCCTAAATCAAATATATTATCTGTCACATTGGAAGGTAGTTCCTTTAAGTCACCATGTAGTTCAGAGTTGTCATGTAGTGACACTACCTTACGATGAAAAGTAATTTTGCCTTTTTCATGGATTTTACTGATTTTCTGATTTGACTTCTTTGTGATAAATTCTGAATTATTTTTCCAGTCGAATTTGCCTTGTTTGACCCACATGTCCTCATGCTTCTCCACACAAGAATGTTTTGAAGATACAGGTATGTCCTTTCTGTCATGTTCCTTATTCATTTCTGGTTCTCTAGGCATTTTTTGCAGATGCACAAGTGAAAGATTAATCTGCTTGATTTGATCTTCAGATTTCTTTTCTTTCACAGTACATGCTTGTAAAACACATTTATCCTTAAGTAGTCAAGTATGGATAAAGAAAAATTAGAAAATAATTAAAATTTAACAAACTCCGTAATCTATGTTTGGCTACTCACAAACTAAGAAGTGAAACATAACTTGCCTTAGCCTTGAAATAGGAGAAAAACAGGAACTCAGAAACCTAACTTTGTCACTGTTTGTTTGAACTAAACAATTCACACATGTTAAATCTACCAAGAATTAGAGATTAGATTTTTAACATTACAAAGATTTCCTCACTAAAAAATATTTCACCTCTCGTACCTTAAATAGTGAGCCCCTCCAGTGCATGTAAAGATTTTTTTTAAAGGACTAATAACTGGAGAATAAGCAAACTGTAAATTATTAGGTGCCAAAATCAATTAACATCAATCAGAAAGAGGAACAAATTCCTGAATTTTAATGCAAACGATATACTATGATAGTGATCTATCTCAATATGTATTCTCTGCATCCACTGAGTTATATTATACTCTAACATTCACTAGTGAGAGTGAATAAAAGAATTTTTAATAATATTTACTGATTTCCTACCCTGAAATGAAATAAATTAGAAAGTTTTTGTTTCTTCCCTAACAGCAAAGGTCCAATCCTGGAAGGTTTGATTCTCTTACTAGGCAGTTGGGTTGACTCTATGACCCCTATTCTCTCCCTGATTGTAGATTCTGAAATCGATTACATAGAGATCACAAGACAGAAGAAATCTTTCATCTTGGCATTAATGACTTGCAATTTGAAACTGCAAATTTTGGACCACTGGGAATGACTGTTCCTTACATGAAACTAACTCGGTGGCCATCACTGCTATATTATTTACAATTTCAACTGCTTATATCACATGATTTAATATTTGATATCACCTTCTTTATCATGTGAGGAAGTTATAAAAATGGAAGAAGTAAACAATATTCAGGAAGGTTTTTTGCCTCAATTCCAAGGATAAAGTTTAACTATAAATTATTATAGATCCTAACAATACTTTAAGTTTTGTAATTAGATAAAATGCTATTAAAAACTAAATATTAAATAATTATTTATTGACTCTAAAAGTCTAGTTTGAAAGGCAATTTCTTTTGAACTGTGTTATTAAAGCACAGAAAACAGTATTAAACAAGAAATTTAAATTTACATTTTTACATACCTGTGAGTGGTTATTTTCACTTCCATCAAGTCTTTCTTGCTCTTCCTCAGATGCCCTTTGTAAGTCTAGGTCTGCTGAAAAATGAATATGCTTAGTTAAAATTCACTACTTAGAACAGCTAGATAAAAGGCATCATCTTTATAAAAACATAAAACACATTTCATCAATTGACAGTTTAAATTAAGCTTAATCTTTAGCTGGATATTTACTTCTTTAAGAAATACTTCTAATTATCTAAAACTTCAACAAACTATTTGGGAAATACTAGATGTTACCAGATTAAAGGCATACAAACATCTCAAAGTTTCACTCACAAATTGATTCACCAGACATGAACAAAACAAAGAGAAATAAAACAAAATTTAAAAATACAGTAGAAATATACAAAGTCACGATAGACTCTATTCTCTACCTCCTAACAGTACCTTTTTAACAACATACCAAGCTTCAAGAGCAATGTTATTCATGGTTTCCAAAATTACTGTTACTTTTTATGCTTTTATCTTTCCTTAATCTGAAATGTTTCCCTCTATTGTTCTGACAAGTTCCTTTTCCTCTTTGAAGACTCAGCCTGCTCTGTGAAGTCCTCCTTGATTGCAGCTGTCTTTCCACAGAGACACAGGGATCTCTTTCCTTGGAGCTACCTTGGTACTTCACAGATTTTTCTAGTGTGTCTTCACCAGCTGAACTGTAAACTATTTCTTTACATGTCTATCCTCTTTGCTCCTATGCTGTAGAGGACAAACTCTTAAAAGTATCTGTGTATAAACAGTATTTATTAGAAAAACTTTGAGTTTAGAGCTTGTAGTCACTACTATAGGAGATAACTGAGAATCTTTTGTAAATACAACATTAATTCTACAGGTAAGGAAAGAAAAGATAAAACTATAGGAGCAGAAAAAATATTGTATGACTTATTACTACAGCTCTGATTATATCACTGATTAAGGCACTAAATTAATTGGTATATAAAGTAGAACACATATTAGATGTGGTTAATCAACAGACTGGGTATCCTAGAAGAATTAGAATTGATATTCCATATATTATTTTTAAGTGATAAAGCACTCCTTAAAAACCAATATCCTTTTCGACCTATCAATCCATTAAAAATAATAAAACAAGCTGATATACTATGTGGACACAGTTAAGAAGGAGGTCCTGTGTAGCAAATTCCCAATGACTGCCACTACTGCTGGGAAAGCCACTTCTAAAATACAGAAAGGCAGAGAATATACTAGAAATATTTTGATATTTAGTTGCAGAGGTGCTTTTTCAGTTACACTGAATATAGCTATAACAAATATTTATAAATTCAGAGCTAGATAAAAATAAAGCTAAGAAACCATATTTTCAGAAGGGAATCTTTGGATGTCCACCTAGGTTTCCCAACTAGTCACAAAGCTCTAGACATCACCCTCCTACCCGCTCTCAGGAGTGTGCTAAATACTATTCTGAACGAACTTACTTTCACCTAATTCTCTTTGCTATTTAATATGTTGCTTTGGTCAGAGGATGAATGTAAATGTCATGCCAAAAGGTACTTGTCTGGTTGTAGGTTGCATAAAAGGAGTAAACACAAAGGCGATCCTGCCACAAAGTGATTTCTGCAAAGTCAGAGTATGGTGAAGCCACGCACAGGTAGACTATGGCTAGTTCTCTATGCTGCTTTATTACCTTCTTTGCTGCTTCTGTTCTCTGGCAGCTGTGACTCACACAGGCCACGGAGCGCTGCATTTTCTGACAGAGACATGGCTCCAATATTCATCCGGTCTTTATCTACTAGGGCCGTCTGCCTCAGTTCTGTGGGTGCTGACTGGTTTGTGGTCACTGATTGTGATACCAATGGACATTTATCAAGTTTCAAATGCTCAGCTCTTTGACCAGCCTCATCATTGAGGCTCAAACTAGTAGAATCCCAGTCTGAAGAATATGAAAACAAAGTTTCCACTTATTAGGATGTGAATAGCAATATAAACTTGACTAACTTGTACAAATTCTCTTTCCAGAGCAGCAGCCCCACGTCCTCCTCTCCCCCCAAACACACTGCTCCTTCCCAGCTGGTTGTACTTTACATGCCACTGCTGTTCATATAGGGAACCACTGTCTCTCTTTTTTCTAATTTTAATTTTCTAGTATTACTTATTTGGATTCACTCATCACTCTCTATAAAACAGTCTATATTCCATAAGAGCTTTATGAATAATTATGATTCTTCAACATATGAATTTTTTCATTAACAAAATGTATGTCTAACCAGCCATTCACTGGACATTTAAATATGCATGACAGTATTGTGTCCTAGAGACACGGGCTTTAAGAAGACTTTTACTGAATGGTACTACTTAAATTACAATGAGACAGTCTTTCCTCAATGTACCAATATCTTCAGAATTCTTACCTTAAGCCTTGGATAAACATCATAAATTTATATAAGAAAGGATAGCCTTGAGTGACTAATTTTTTCCATATAAAAATAGGATAAGTCTAGGTACAAACTAGATCCAAAGAGTACAGAGTGCCATGAGAATGGGAATATATAACAAAAATGTTTTCCTTTTTTTTTTTTATAAAAGAATTAAGTTGTCAGATTAAACTTTTAAGACAAGTTAAAGGAAAAAAGGCAAGAAATGTAGACGTGAACTTTAAAGCCCACTTCATCACAAGGGCCCCTTTATCATTTCACATCCATGAACCCTGTTTAAAACAGCAGTTCTCAAGTGTCATCTGAGAAGCCCTGAAGTCCCAAGTTCCCTCCATCTAGGGAGTCCAGGAGGTCAAAACTATTTTCACAATAATACTGAACGCTATTTTCATTCTCATTCTCTGTTAAGTGTGCAGTGGAGGTTTCCAGATACATGACATGTGATAACATCATAGCTCTAATGGCTAATGGAATGTTTGTGTGTGCTTGTTTTTTAAATCTTTCAGTTTTATTTTCTAATATACTAAACATCAATAGATACAACCCACTTAAAAGTTCTTCAGAATTCTCAATAATTTTTAATAGTATAAAAAATATCCTAAACCCAAAAACTTTTAGGATTATTGTTTTAAAACATCGTGTCTACCAAATATTAAGGTAGGACTAATTACTTCCATCATTTTTAATAATCAAAGACACCACACACACACACACACACACACACACACACACACACTGCTAATCAAAACATTCAGTTGGCTTAAGATCTTTGGGCTAGGGAAATAGCTCAGTGGTAGAGCACATGCTTAGCATGCACAAGGTACTGGGTTCAATCCCTAGGACCTCCATTAATAAGTAAATACATAAATAAATAGATATCATCAATGTGATAGCACTAGATGAAATAAAGTGAAATATGACTGACATGTTAGCAAGTGAAGCTTTACCCTATGTAAAGGTCAGAATTCAATTAAGCATTTTAAAACTCTGAAGAAATCTTAGAACCTAATAATCAATCTCTCAGAATCCCTGAGAAGTATAGGGACTCCAAACTGAGCACTTTAGTGTCTCCCAACATCAATAGAAACATCCAAGTCAAAGCTGACATTTTAAAAATCTACTTCTTATGCTTATATATATTTTTCAAACATGGATACCAATAATAACATCTGCCTTACTTATGTCATCTTTCAATTAAATTTGAAAAAATAAAAGGAATTAGGAATAAGAAGACTGTACTTCATTTCAGAGTTAAATTTGTATTGCAAAATTTACCTGATTTGAATGTTTGTAAATTCTTCATTTCTCCTGTTTTATTAGGAACAGAATCTTTCACTCCAACTGCAGGCTGAATGGTTTTTGAAACAAACCAATTAGTAATGTACATTGATACACTCTGTAGCAATAATTCAAGGGGGGAGGGTCTAGATCAGTGGTAGAGTGCCTGCTTAGCAGTGACATGAGGTCCTAGGCTAAATTCCTGGTACCCTCATTTAACAACAAAAAAAATTCAAGATAAAAGTATAACAGATTTTACCTTCAAGTGAGGATATTTTTCAGTCGAATCTAAAAGCCAAAAGGGACACATAATCAATTATATGTAAATACGAAGGCCAACTATCCATTCACGCAGACTTAGCACTGAGCACAATCCTCATGCTTGCTTTGTAAATGAACACGTTAGGTTTCAGTGTTTTGTTTTTCAGGGGCAGTTAGGACAGCAACAAGACAGAAATATTAATCCATTATAGGTACTGAATAAAGAACAGGAATTTAGGCTTAACAAAACATGCAATTAAGATTTCAAAAGTACGATTATGTTTCAAATGACTTTATAAAATAGAAATGTGCACATATACAAATGTGAAAATGCTGCCTGAGGAGGAGAAAAGTGATCTTTAACCAGAGGAACAAATCACGGCTCCAAGAAGACAAATGTGAAAGCTGATGGTAAAATGCAACAGCACATCTTTAATGTAACTGACACCATTAGACTACAAGTATTTATCATGCTCTTCAATTTGTCCTGTGATTTAGGAAGTCCACAGTTGTGATGGCAGTTCATTTGAATGTGCAATTCACTTCTCATCAGAGAAAGTGTTATGAATTGATCAGCTTGGATACACACTTGTAGAATAATAGTTCATAAAAATATTCATTTTCTCCCATACCCACATGGGCTGTTGGTATGCCTACATTTCTTGATCCTCTAGCCATCAAAGTTTCTTGATCCACTCATGCAAGAAAGAATGTATACTGAGTTTTCAATATTGAAATCTGGTGATCAAAAAAAACTTTAATTGCCACAGAATTATTAGATATTAAAAGTCTTTTATATTTCAAAACCTGTGTAGTATTCACTGAAAATAACAACTTTAGCATTTATGGAATGAACCCTATTAATTTCTTTTGTTTCCAAAATTAGTTTGGTTTGGTAAATCAGGCTAATGTTTACAAGGATTTTTGTGAAACAACTATCTTATCAAAAAATTAGGTATCCTTAAACAAACAAAAAAAAGCACAGCCAATGCTTCATATTCAAGTTAATCTCATTTGAATAACAAATACCAATACAACATATATCTTTGAAGCCTGATAGGAGGAGTGGCTGTGGTTTACCCCAATTCTAGGCCCCCTCCTGATTCCAGTATTCTCTGGAGTGGCAATGATCTAACCTGGCTTCAGTGCAAATATACTGACGCCATCGAAAAGGAGTTCTCTCAAGTTTCCCCTCAATTCCAAAATCACCTACCTGCGGCCTTTTTTCCCTCCTTCCTTTCACTTTCCCCTTCAAAGGTACCTCTAGATCTGTGGTCTTAATTCTTCCCCTTTTCTATTCTTTGGACGGATGATGCCCACCACTTCTTTTCCCTTTCTGCTTAGAAGCAGTATCTTACATCTCTAATTTCTACTTTAACTCTTTGCCTCCCTCTGGCTATGAACGTGCTCAGAAAAACAAAATCATTCTTTTCCTTGATGCTGTTGTGTCTTTAACTCCCCAGTGGCTCTTCTTCCAGATTCCTCTCAACACAAGTCTACCCTTTGAGCGTGATCTGAAGACCAGCAACAAGGGCATCACCTGAGAGCTTGTTAGAAACGCAGACCCACTGCTCAGAACGTGCACTTTTCACTGGGTCCCCAGGTGACTGAGTAAAATGTGAGAAACTCTGGTCTATACTGAGTCTGCTTCTACAGCACTCGGACTTAACTGATCCTTCTGAAACCAGCCGCACGCGTCTCACTGTAACACTTCCCCAAAAGCTGCATCAGGAGTTGCAGACTTTTCAGTGGACTCTTTACCAGGCCCCAGCTCCCCTGACCTTCCGGGAATGCACCCTGCTCTCTTCCTCTTTCCCATTCTTCTGTTGGCCTATGAGACACCATCCTATAAGGCAGCAACATGCTGCATAACATGAAGGTCCAGACATTGACAGCTGACCACACACGCCTGTGCTCACCCACGGCAGGCACACCCAGCTCTGCGTGATCAGGTACCGCAGTCCTCGCTGCCTTCCTAAGGGTCAGGGGGATGGGGGAGTGGAACATTCTGCTGTGCTTCCCAGACAAGCTTTGGTGCTGGAAGCAGCTCACTTCATACCCATCTCACTTCAAACACTCTTCTCTTCCTTCTTCTAAAGGACTATTCTACATTACCACCTCCTGCCAGGGACCCCCCTCCTTTTCCTTCATTTATTCCCCTCCTCTCTACCTCTCTCATTCTTCGCTCCCTCCTTCCCTCCTCCTGATTTCCTGACTGTCCTCAGGTCACAGAGCATCTTGAAAGAAAGCTAACAACTGAGCTCCTTAAACAGCATTCTAGTTTAATCTGTTGCTGACACCTGATAAGATATACAATTTACTTCCTTTCTCCTCTTTTTTCTCACTATACGTTCAACAGGTGATTTTCTTTGGCTGAGAGAATAGATCCAAATCCATGTTTTAAATCAACATTCTGTCAAATGACTTTTTTTATAAAATACAGTGCTTACTTTCTATTTGTCCATTTAATGTATTTTTTTCTCCTAGACCTGCAGCTCCAGATAAATGATCAACATAGTTCGATAGTTGAATCTTGGAGGTACTCTGTTAAAATTAATATTTATAATGAGTTGCATAAAGATTTCCTGATCCCTTTCTAAGGAAATACCTGTTTCCTACCTTATTTTTATTTTTTTAATTTCCTATTTTAAAAGCAATTAGACTTAAAAAAAAATAAGCACATCCTGGAAACCCAAACATTTAAATAGAAAATTTCATATACACTGTTTAGATCAAGTCTTTTATCTTCAGTTGGCCTTTGACTCTGTAAACTGAGCATGGAAAGCCAGGGCAAATATTTTCACAGACAAAATACTGACTTACATGCAGATTTCAACAAAGAATTAACTTCAAAACACCGAATTCCAGTTTGCATTCCTCGACAAAAAACAAGAGGCCATTTTTAAAAAATACATATTTTTATATGTATCACTGAATTGCTTTGCAGTACACTTGAAACTAACATTATAAGCTGACTCCACTTCAATAAAAAATAAAATTTAAAATATACATATTTAAATATATTCTTTAATAAGTATATGTGCTATAAATTTAAAATGTTTCTTAGGACAGATACTGTTTTTAGCATTAAAATAACATACTTGGCATGAAAAGAAGCCTTGGAGTCTGTCATGTTGACTATTAACAGAACACTGTGGAAACTGCTACATTTCAGTAAACAAAGGCTTAGCAGAATCTATTATTTGATAAAACTTAAATTGATAGGAAAAATAGTTGAATAAAGTACCAAAGTTGAAAGAAAAACATTTATGTTTAAATTAACAGCAGAAAAAATTTAAATGTAGCTATGCAGCTCTTCAAAAAAGTACCATAAGCTTTACTTTACTTAGGGAAGAATAAGAACACTGTTCAGTGACCACTCGCATGTGCCAGGCCCTTATCATGCACATTCTCTTTTCTACAAACAATAATAAAAGTGATTCTAAGGACAGTTACCCACTTGCTGCTTCCTGGTCACTCCAAGATGCTGGAGCACCGTGATGAGCAGATGGGACCCGCTGTTCTGTCTGTCCGGAACATCCCTCCCCTGGACCTTCGTGTGACTGGCTCCTTCCTGTCCATCACCTGGCAGCTTTGGTCACACTCAGCTCTTTTCTGACTACCTAAATTCCACCCTTACTCCACCCCTGTCCTAACTACAAACTCCCCCACTGTTGTCTAACCTAACGCTCTCCACATTCCTTATGTGAAGGACTTACTGTCCCTGATAAAGGGTTCCTGTTTACTTGTTCTTCTGTTCCTGCCACTACAGCCTAACCCCTCAACTGCTACATTCAGTGTCTAACTGCCTGGTGCTAGTTGGTGTTCAGGAACAGGAATTTATTTAAGGTCAAAACATCTAAAGTCCCCAGAAGGCGTCAAGTACCAAAGCACTACATACCTATCGCAGATCTCCGATAATAGTCTACCGACACTCAACATACCCCAAATGAGAAATCCCCGTGCCCGCTCTAACTTTCCCATTTTATTGTCCTTCAGATTTTAAAAAAGTGTCCTCAACATTCCAGTAGGTCACTAGTGGCCACTGTGATCATTCTTACATTTCTATAGTACCCTTTACCGTTGACAATGTGTTTTCACACTTGTTACCACATTTTTGTTCATGACACATAACCTGAGAGGCAGGTATCAGTACCATGTTTTTTGAACGAGGTCACTGACATTCAAACAAGTCAGACAAGTTTTTCCAAGATCCCACAGTGGGTCAGAACCAGGATGCTACCATGTCTGCTGACTTCAAGTACAGTGCTGTGCCACTAGGCAGGAGCTGCCAAGATCCAAGAGTTCAGGCTCTTCTTACCTCTTTCCACGGCTATCACCTTGGAATAGGTAGGTCATCACTACCCTGTACTTAGCTGCCTGCAAGTTCGGTCACCATAAAGGTACTCAGTGCATGCTATTTTCCCTGCCCAAAATGGGCTGTCCTCATTAAAACATCACTAAACCAAACTGCTGGTATTTTAACCCCACATATTTATTACTATTCCCCATGCTTTTGCTTCTCCTGAAATGTTTGTTGCAGATCAACTTGACAAACCAAATATAATAATACTTTAAAGTTGCAGGCACTGTCTTTTCAAGGTCAAAGTGGTTAAACAAACAAAAACAATGGTTTTTTCTGGCTTTTTTTTTTAGTACAACCTGTTTCTCTCTGAATCTCACTAAGAGTTTTACACATTCATTTATAACAAGGAAACAAACATCTGGTCACAGGCTGACCAAGAACATCTTCTTTAGTTTTTAGAAAATGTAACTTCAGAACCCAAACCGATTCCCTGTGACTTCTAAGCCTTGGTTTTTGCACTACATACACCAGTTTCATTAGGTGAGTCTGGAAAATTAACAGAAGTGCATTCTGCAGTGGTATGACATGTAGCATGGAACGATTTTACTAAGTGTAGGTTAAAATGAGGAAAAAATTTTGCTGGGCAAATGCAAAAGTGAGAAAGTGAAGTCAAAACATCCCTCCATTTATGTTTCAACATCATGCAATGCTTATATTTGAAAATAATAAAAGAAGACAGCACCTCAGAATTCCAGGGTGATTTGACATCTTCCTTTTCTTCTAATCCTAATGCTGATGCTGCGTCTACAAAATGCAGTCACAGGTACACTAATGAGAACACATACCACTGGGAAGTTTAAATATATATATATGTCTATCTCGATTCATGAATATGTCAATAAATTAAAGTGGCAGAAAAGAATTTCAGAGGGTTGAAGCATTTTCTGGAAGAAAACTTGGTTGTAGTTGGGATATTTACGAAGGAAGATGGCAAAAGAAAAACACTTAAGAAGAAATGGATATCATATTTGGATCTACACACTTCAGATTTTTTACACTAGCTTTTTTTTTTTTTAATGGAGGTACCGGGAATTGAACCCAGGACCTCGTGCACGCTAAGCATGCGATCTCCCACTGAGCTATACCCTCCCCCCTCCAACCACACTAGCTTGTAAGCAGAGAAGAAAATCCATAGATGCTCAATGACTTCCCACCTTTGTCACTTTTGTGTGCTCCATCAACAGAAATCAATGTGCTATGATCTGCTTGCTCCTTTGGAACACTGTTAATAGTCCGAGTGCCGTTCTCTTTTCCCCCAGTTTTTGGCTTTGTTGCTTCTTCCTATAAAAACAAAACAAGATGTAACAAAAACCCAACTTCAGAAAACATCATATTCCTACACTTGGTCATTCAATCAATCAGTCAGGAAGACAACATATATTTAATGTATCCATCAAATCATAGGCATTATCCTGGGAGAAGCTGGCAATATATATAAAAGACAGATTCTGCTCTATATTCTAGAAGAGGTAGAGACACATGAAAATTAATCAACACAGACAAGTATCATTCAACAGCTCTACACCTGCAGCGAACAGACACAGTAAGGGCACAAAGGAGAGAAGAGACTTGCTGCGTGTCAATAGCTCCAGGAATGCTGGGAAGACCAGACTGTGTCTTAAACGAGAGACCCAGTGCAAAGAGCAGACGTGAAGGGGAGTCTAAAAAGGGCAGCCGGAGCCGAAGGTCGAGGTGTGAAACAGCATGAGAAGTCACATGGAAAACTAGAACTCAGTTACTGGGGATGGAATGGAGAGACAAAATTTGCTAGATTAAATATAAGACAGCGCTTCATTAATTTAAACGTGAGGATTTCTAAAAAAAGAAATAACTTCAAGTTAAAACTAACTTCCATAGGGAACTATATTCAATATCTCATAAAAAACTATAATGGACAAGAAAACGAATTAGATATATACACATATATGTATAACCAAATCACTTTACTGCACACCTGTAACTCGTACAATACTGTACAGCAACTACATTTGAATTAAAAAACAAACTTCTATAACCAAAAAGAAAAAAGGTGAGGATCAAGTTTTCTTTCCATTATTCATAAAATCAGCTAAATGTCCTTCAGAAGAGTCTGAGCTGTTTTTTCCATGAGCTGACTTTTCCTTCTCTTAATTTGAATTTGAGATAATTTCTATAATTTGTACTGTAGAGTTCCTGCTCTCACTTAACCCCACTATTTCTGCTGTGTTTGTATAATAATCTCTCTCATTTTGACACTCATTTATCTTTATATTCATCTTGTTCTTATTAGATGAATCCTTCCCCTTTGTACCCCTGCCCATCTTCATATTCATCCAGCTGTTCTTTCTAGTTGCTTTCTTATTCTTTCTTTTCTTAATGGCATATTTGAGAACTGTTTATTGCCACCAACCTTTACAAATCTCAGTCCTGCACATGTACCTCTCTTGTTATCACACTGTTTTCTATTGTGATCTTGAGGACTTCCATTTCTGTGTAGAATCCTTTTCATCCCCATGAGAATCAGGGGGACGGTAAGTGAAAAAGCACAGGAAGAAAAAGTTAAAAACAAAACGACTTACCTCTGTAACACCAAGAACTGCTGAAGACGTGAGAGGTTCTGGTGCTGGGAAGGCAGGATGAGAAAAGTCTGGAACTTCGGTTGATGTTTGGGAAAAGGTTGTAACCACATCTTCATTTTTATTATCAGAATTATTGTCCTCAAAGAAGGTGCTACTTCCTGGTTTCAAAACACTATCTTTTGCCTCTGCTGTAGTGAAAACAAGGTATGGTAGATGAAATTATCTATAATTTCTCATCAGTGAAAACACAAAAAGGACAGTCTTCAAATAACTTACTGTTTCTCATGGGTTCTTGCCAGGCCTGAATTGGCTCTGTGAATCTTGGATGCCGGACTTTCTAGAGAAGAAAATAACAACTTTAAGAACAACAAGTATGAAATTGAGTAAAATAATTATAACATTCCCCATTCCTAGATGATCTAACACAAAGAGCACTGGCTTTGGAGTAATTCAGATATGGATTCAAGTCCTGGGTCTGTCATTTACCAACCTACATCTTCTCATGGGGTGAGGATTACGAGAGATGACCTCAGGGGTCCCAAAATGTTACTTTCTTTACCCCTCATTGATTATTATACAAACACTATGGTATCCATTAGATGACTTTCTTGACCAAAATGATCTAGAACAAAAACTTATCCTTGATAGTTTAGAGTCCCATGAAAAAACTAACATTAAGAAAGTCAAAGTAATTGTTATATTTTGAAATGTGCTTGCATGATTTATATATGTATGAATGATCTCTCATGGGGGAAATATGAGAGTTTACATTTTAGCAGTATCTTATTTGGATGAGTTAGAACAGCAAGCAGTATAAGCTACTTCTATTCCATTCGCCAAAAAGCTAAAGACAAATGATTGCTCAAATTCAGCTACTTCTAAGAAAGAGGAATAAAAACAAAAGTAATTCTTAGGGGCAATGACTCTTGAGTGAAAGCCACACACACAGTAAACAGAAAGCTGTAACTAAATATGTTCACAGAGGCAGAGTGAGATGGACTGAAAGAACAGACACTGAAGTGTTTTCTGCAAAGAAATATTAGGTTTGGGGCAAATCATTAAAAAAAAAAAGTGGGGAGAAGGAGGAAAAGAAAAAATGAGACATGACTAGTCAAGTACAAACTTAAAGCAAGAAAAAAAGGAAAACGTAAATATAACAGGGCATGTGGAGAAATATATACATTTCAGCATTTATATGTAATAGATCGGTGATGTATCAGTATTGTTAGGGGTATACTATGATCGAAAGCCTCTGTTTTACCTTTTTACTATATATATATAAAAACGTATGTTATATATGCAAGCATATGTATTGTTCTTCAGCAAACTTTATAAAAATATCAAAATACATGATATATAAAACATATATATAAAACAAAGGCCTTTGCTCATAGTATATCCCCAATAATGCTGACTTGTGTTACTCTACAACTGTTTGTTTGTAACTACCACTATAAGTAAGAGTTAAATCTTGTCACTCTAAGTCACTCAATTGAACATGGTCATCTCTCCCTACCTGAACGCTGCAAATTATTAC
Source organism: Camelus ferus (assembly GCF_009834535.1). Classification (NCBI taxonomy): domain Eukaryota; kingdom Metazoa; phylum Chordata; class Mammalia; order Artiodactyla; family Camelidae; genus Camelus; species Camelus ferus. The sequence continues at coordinate 171,784 of NC_045716.1, forward strand.
TAGAGAGAGAGAAATATCGATTTTATAAAGCTCCTAACACATCAACTTTCCACCTAGAGAAAGAACTGGTGGTCAGGATTCTAAGGAGAATATATAGCTTGAAAAGATATTTAATGGAACATGAGAGGGGGCAAAAAGGTTAAAAAGTTTTCATCTCAAATTCTAAGCTTACAATTGGTGGACACTGAAAAACGACTGTAACCTTTTCCTATTTCTCATATACTTATCTATTTCCTTGGCATTTATGACATACTTCCTCTCATAACAACTGAACTTTTACAGCCTAAATAAAGGGAATACAAATTTAAGTCATATTTTTAAAATTCAAATAGATTTCATTATGACATAGTACACATATTATATTACCTGTACCATCGAATAGATTTCATTATGATAGAGTGTGCATGTTATATTACCTGCAGCATGATGCAGAATTCCATGTCTCTTCATGCATTCACATTCAAAAAATACTAAAATGCTTCTTACATTTAAGACATTATTCTAGGTGCTCCAGGAAATGCACAATTATGTTCCCTAATCTCTAGAGGTGTATGCTGATGCAGGGGCTATAAAATGAGTATGTAAATAACTATACCTTTACAAAGTATCTGAAACCTGAAATTTTAGAATGGGACACGAGGACTGGACATACTTTTTTAAACTATAATACAAAAGAATTCTGAAGTAGGTTTTATCATATGGTTGTTATTAAGAGTCTACTTTGGGAGCTGGCTGTTATTTTAGGGAAAACATGTATTCTTCAGTTAGATGCAGAGTTTTGAATATACTCTTAATGGGATAATTTAGAAAACACAGAGGAATCTCTTTATAATATGGATTTTGAGAAGCAGAACTTTAATTTCTAAATTTCTATAATTTCAACTATTATTTTAGTCTTAATGCAGAACCAGAGATAGAAATAAAGGGGGAAAAAACCTCTTTTCTCACAACTCTCTGATACCAAAATAAAAAGTGTCCAAGGGTGGAAAAAAGATACATGCTACATAGTTTTGGAACTGAAAGGCCCCAGGAAGAGGCCATGATTATCACAGTAAGTAGCTGTGTGCACTGAAGATGTCCCTGAGGCATGAGTATTATACAAGTGCCATCAGTGTGGTTTGAAAGTCAAAGAATCCTTCTCCTTGGCCAAGCTTCACACTTCCTCTATTGTGGGAAAACTTTTCACAGTACAGTTTTCCTGTCACTATATATTTTCTAGTCCATTTTGCTTCAGCCTCATCTTCAGCATTTACCAAAGTAAAAAAAAAAAAAAAATTCAACCTGTCATATTTTTATAAAATGGTTTACTCTGCCCAAATTTCTAATACAAACATAAAACAATGATAGGCAGACCACCACTAAATTTTAAGAGTAAATACTACATAAAACTAAATTCAGAGCAGAAAAATTAATTTCACAAGAGAACACTTTACCTTGGGAGCAAGATCTAAGTCATCATCTGATGGAGACCGTGAATCATCAGTATCATGTTGGGGTGAATTACTTTGGAGGAAAAATACACATAAAAAATGAGTGAGTTCATTTCTTTAAACAAACAAAAGTCACAAAAGTCTATGCTGAGGGATAAGAAAGCAGATTTGGGAGCCAGGCTGCCTGATGGTTAAGTCACAGGTCAACTACTTGTTAACCATGGAATCATGGGTCAACTAGTCAACCTCCTTAAACTACAGTTGCCTAATTAACTAACAGTAAGCTGTAACAGCACAGCTACTCTGCAAAGCTGTTGTGGTGACTGTATGAGGTAACAAATGTCAAGTACACAACACAGTGTCTAACCCAGAGTAGGACACTCAACAAGCCTTGTTTCTTTTCTCTGTGTTCCCTTAGTCAACATATTTTTAAAAATCCATAAAATCCTACCTGCCTTCAAACCTTGGCAAAAACTCAACCACTAAATCCGCTATTAAAGAAAAAAGTAAAATAGATTTTATCTCAGCAATAGAAAAATACAGAATATTAAAAGTATAAGACCAATGTTCTGTTAAAAAGCATTCCTTTGGGACCACAACTGGAGATTACACACTTGAGCGAATATTGAGTATACTCCTGGGAGGTAATTAATGCACTTCCCCTCCTTTATATTTATCAAAAAAAAAAAGTGTTTATCCAAATTTGGTATATCTTGAAGTGAACTGCTGTTTACAAGGACCAAAATCCCAGACTTTATGAGACTTACAAAAAAATGATAATCATTAGTACAATCAGTATCATAAACTGACAACGTCGAACTTACATAGCATGGTATTTCTGGATGATACCCATGGGACAAACCCACCCTGCCATTTGGCTTTGTCAACCTCGTGTTATCTGAGCACAGTCATCCCTATTCGCTCACATATGGTCTAGGGCTGCTTTCACACTGCAATGGCAGGCATGAGTAGATGTGACAGACACTACATGGCCTAAAATATTGACTCTGGCCCTTTATAGAAAAAGCTTGTGCATCCCTGTTTTATGTCATAACCAGGAAACCCTAAGACTCAGATCGAATCTTACTCTTCTGCTCAACATTCTTCAGTGAATCCCTGCACCTGCCATTGCTGGTTCCCAACTCGACAACCATTTCTTCTTCGTTGTCCCTGCCGAACAATTGCAACTTTTCTTGGGTAATTTCTGTTCCAGTATGCAAAGAAGGTAAACTCTCCTTAGATGCAAAAAGAGAAATGATTATTCTAGTCATCACAGTAACTACAACTCCTTTCCCAGTGGCTGGTTTAGGAATGAGCAAGTGATGTAATCCAGCCAATAAAATGTTAGGGTAAGTCTACCGTGAGCTTCTCTGTTTTCTTCCTAGTTAACAGAAAACATGTAGAGAAAAGCAGCCCTCCTCGCCTGCGGATACTGTCATGTGAGAAAAAAACTTCTTTCCTCACCATGGACTTAAAGTATTTGGCACATATTAAATACCAATAAAAAATACATAAAGACAGTTACAAAGTCCTCGTGGGCTCTGGGACACAGTAAGCACAGAATAAAGTAAAGCAAATCATAAAAATGGTGATGACAGTAACAAGCTCCTGGAGGCTGGGAACTGTGCTTTTGACCTGTTTGCATGCTGTAACGTCAGAGTGGTGCTTAGTACCTAAAAGACACTTGATAGCCATCTGTTAGGTGGATGAATTAACTGATAAGAATGTTTTCTTTGAAAGTCCTGTTTTAAAAAAACAGACATTAACCAGGAACAACTCTGTTGTGTTACGAGCACCTTGAAGACCAAAACTCTGTCTATTCCATCTTTGTATTTCCTACAACAGTTCTTTGCTTGATCAAGGTCTACCAAGTTAAAGGTGCCCTCATACAGTTCAGACTGAACAGCACGTGAGGGGTCACACCTAGGCAACAGTCTTTTTTTTTTTTTTATGTGAAGCACTTCTGTGCTTTTATTACAATTTGTTAAGTCCTGAGTTGTGCTATTTGAGTCATTATTATGACAATCCTTTAATGGCAAGAGAAAATCTTGTTCTAACAAAATTATAGTTTCATGACAAGTATCCCAAAAAAGAGAAGAATACATCTGACTCTCATGAAGGCAACATGTCGCATTCTGTTTGCACTTCTGAGGAATGCAATCGGTGAGAGTGAGACCTTGTTGGTGTAGTGATGTGAAAAGTAACCAGTGCTTCTCAACAAGGCACTGCTTTCCTGACTTCTGCACTATCACTAGGTATCTTTAAAAAACAACCTCTTATTAGTATGCCGCACACTGGCCCAGCTGCGCAGTTCTAATTGTTGGCCATTTGTTTATAGCACCAGGAAGGTATTGCCGAGCTCCCAGTTTTAAAGACAATCACTTTTTAGTGAGGCTAATCACTATGCAATAACTAGCATTCATTTACCCAATGTGATCCATTTGCTGTAAAAATTAAAGATCCAGTTCTGTAACAAGGCCAACTTATTATGTTAGGGGAAATGTACAACAAAGTTAAAAACCTGTTTTTCTTATTTACACAAAGATATAATATGGGATTTCAGGGGCCATGATTAAATAAATGAATTTCTTTTCAGACAATATTGTCTCAGACTTTAAATTACCTACAATTAACTTCTTAAATAATTCTGGATACTAGACCATTAAGAAAAAATTAATTAAAAAAATTAAAACATATATGAAATTTACACACTGGCTTTTTTCACTGCTCTTTCATTATCAAAATTTCCTCAATCTTACTTTATCTATGGTGGGCCCAATAAGAGTAACTTATTACCAGAACTCTGTCCTAGGTCGCTATTTTGAGGGGGAGTATTTGGTATCTTTCCGTCTCTGTAGTCGACAATCAGTTGGTAAAGGCTATGTATAAAAACAGTGATAAATAAATATTACTACTTGAATACTAATATGAAAAACAATTACCAAATATATTAAGTTCTTAGATTATTTCAGACAATATCAGAGGTAATATCAAAACTTCCATTGTCCCATATACTTCAAATTTGTACAATCTACAAACTTTAAAATTTAGCATGTACAATTAAAAAAGAAAAAAAAGTAAGGTGAAGTAGTCGTGAACTGAGGGCAGTACAGCTCAGCAAGTTAACTAGAGTGAGCCTGACATATGGAAAGTGTCTCGAACTCAGAAGTCCCAGCTCTATAAACAACAGCTACTTGTTCCTGGAAAAGTTGCTTCTCTTCAGCTCAAAGTCTTCCTTTATAAAACTGGGATCTTACTGTCTTGTTAGGCAGTTAGTTAGTAATTCTCATAAGAGTATTATGAAGATTTAATGAGATAATGTATCCCCCAGATGCTCGGAGAAGTAGTGGAAGAACAGAGTAATTTGTTCTTGAACTTTAATGCTGGAACTATTTGAGAATCCCACATAAAACCCAATGTGTGTTTTCTTTCCTAGGTGTAACATTTAATGTGGCAGTTTTCAGAAAATGTTACAAATTACGGTGATTAGCTGTTCTTCGTGGTTTATAATTCAGGGCACCTCAGCTACTATGTAATTAGTAGGTACATTTATTTGTAAATATATGACCTCATACAAGCATATGTATAAGAACTAAACAAGCTGTCACGCTGAAGTTTACGTGTCGATCACCACGAAGGCCGTGGAAACTGGATCAGCACAGGCATCCCGGGAGCAGAGGTCAATCATGACCCGACTGCAGGACCAGTTTCTTTTTCCTTTTCTTCTTTTAAAATTTTATTAAAGGTCTTTAGAGAGTAACATCCAGACCCCAGGCCCAGCTGCTGAGGAGATCCTGTTAAAACCAGTTTTAGTACCAACACTGCAGCAACAGAATCAGGGGAAACAAGAGAAAGATTAGCATGCCCTCGCCCTGCCCCAATGCCTTGTGGGCGAGGACTGTCACTGTGGTCTTAGGGAATCCCTTAGGTTCTTGGAAAATTCAAGAGAAAAATTATAGAAGAATGTCCCCAAAGGAAAATACAGGATTTTCTGCTCTACTACACATTTCAAGACCCAAATAACTAGTTAGAAAAATCAGGTATGTGACATTATTTGTACCCCATGCATAGGGGTTACACTGGAATGAAATGGAGAACAGAAGGACCCTAAGGATAAACATCTTACAAACCCTGAGATAAAGAACCCTGTGCCCACTGCTCCATCTCACTAGTCTGGCCTTTTGCTGGTTTCCAGCTGATGATGTGGAGGGTCTCACTGCCATCCCCAAAGTGCCTGCTCCCAACTAGGAACTCTCACCTGTCACATAACAAGTAACAGTTAGGTCATTTCCAACCTCAGTTTAGAGATAATTGGCATTTTAATGGAAACACTTACTGTTTAAAACCGTTAAAACGAGCATATTGTTCAGGAGACCATCCCTGTAAATCTCGAGAACAGGCATTAACATGTTTCTCAAGAAGCAGCTTGACTATGTCCGCTGAGTCATGATATACAGCAAGCATGAGCGCTGATCTAAAATAAAAGAGACAACTTCACCCTTAGGAACTTAGTCAGTTTGACTTAAACAGTTAATTTGATCTATTTTACCAAGTTAATATCCTGCCCACCCCTGGAGAACTGACCATTTACATGCTCGAGTGCTCATCTTTGCAAATTACCTCTAAGACCAAAATGGAGGGACAAAAAAGAAGCCTCCTGTCCTACTTGGGTAGCACATAGTAGAAGTTGCTAATTTAAAGTCCTCTGATGGAGAAGAAAGGATGCTGAGGTCACTTATCTGAAGTAGGTAAAGATTTAAATAAAGGATTCCCCATTTCTTTCCTTGTCTGAAATACAATACTTTAAAATCAGCTAGAGGTCAGGTAAGGAGAAGTTGTTTGCAGGCTGAAAACAGTAATATGAATAAAAAAGGCAATAAAAATAGTCACGGCTGCAGTTAATCACGCTGAGAAGCATGTGCCCGGCACTAACCTGAACAGTCTATGTATGGTCTTTCTTAGGCACAACCCCCCTTGAAGGATGTACTACGACCCTCCTTTACATGTCAGGAAACATACTGGTTGGTGATAAGTCATGCCCCCCAGGTAACACACCTGGCCAGCAGGAGAGCTGGGAATTCAACCTCGTCTGACTCTAAAGCCCAGCTCTTTCCTCTCTATCATCCACCAATGACTTGTCTTCTTTAAAGGGAATGTTTATTCAATAATTAAAGCTATTTTTCTTCCTTCTACCATTATCAATTAAAAATAAAAACATCAAAATGTACTAGAAATGAAAAAGGATAAAAACTGATGAGCCCACAGTATCTGGTCATAGTTACTCTTAGTGATACTCACTTAGTGATAACCTAATAACATCAGTATCCTTCAAAGAAAGTAATTTAAAGCAGAGTCATCCAAAAGACAAAACAAACTCTTCTTTGTTTAATATGCATCTTTTAAGAAAAAAAATATATATATACCAAGAAGAGGTTAAAACATATTATAAAAGAATGAAGAAATTCAACACTGTCTCATAAGGTTAATTAAAATTAGAGTCCATACTAATAAAACTAAAATGAAATCCCTGAACTATTGTAAGATCGTATGACCAAAAAAAAAAAAAAAAAAAAAATCAGGTTGCAAATGACAGCAGTCACTACCATAAAGGAAGATGAATCCTGCTGCATACTGTTCTTTGTGACACCAGGCAGAATAATTGCTTTTCTACCTAACTGATGATGTGTTGATTCTAAGTTAATCCTCTTCTTATTAAATTAATCTTTCTGATTGGCTGTTACTACTTTAGAACTTTAAGATTTAAAATAAAAGAGAGAGAGAGAGAACACACTATTGTACCTTTGCAGCTTGTCGACTGCATGTACATTTGCCCCATTCTCTATCAAAATTTTGACCATTTCTTCTTTGTTCTCCCTGATGGCAAGTAAAAGTGGTGTGAAGTTATACTGTAAAATAGTAAAAACAGTTGACAATGTGTAAAATTACATATAAATTTCAAAACTTAGTTTAAAAACTTAAGTCTCTGAGCTTAAACATACACTATAAAGTAAATAAAAAGTAGCCCCTTCCTCCTTGCCCCTCTGTGCTCCTTCTCTTTAAAAGGTTCCTCCTTGACCTCCTCGAAAGTTTCCCTGTGAAGTCATTCTCTGAAACTCACTTCAGACATTTGCTGGTTCCAAGAACCTTCACTTCTATCGCAGTGTGTATCAGGCATTCTCTAGTTACCTTACTGCTCAACTACTATTCCCGACACTCTAAACACTGCTTCAGAGAGAACCATTCAGCTACTGAATCAACTACATTTCTAAGGAGCCACACTAAGGAGAAAGATACCATACTGTCTGCAGCATGCATAACCTATCCAATTACAACTACGACTAATCTCATAAAGCTTGCAGACATTCCAATGGGAATATGACTACTTGCATGTAAAGAAAAAGTTTTTCTTAAACCAACTTATAAATTCTAATTTGAAAAATTCCATCCCACTATTAAGGGATTATTATAAAATATGAAGTAGACTATAAGTTAATATAGACTGTCTTTAAAATCTTGAAATATATACCAAAATATACCACAGGAATTGTAAATTCAAATGCTTACAGAGGCAACATAGGTGGCCCGAGTAAGTGAAGGTCACAAGTGAGGACAGCAAACTGGAGAACACACGCCCCACCGAGAAGGGGCCACCTCTGCAGAGCAGACCACATAGGCCTGGGCTCAAGGGGGACCAGATATGATTCTTTAGAAGTTCTGAAGTGTAGATTTCTGCACAAGTCTCCTAAATTTTAAATGTTGACTCAATGTGTGGAGACAAACTGAACACATCCAGGGCCATGTTTAGTCTATAGCCCACTTGTGTTTTTATGTTTGCTGTGTTTCCAAACAGTTGGGTATAAATCAAGTATTTGTATGTAAAACCTTGCCTTTCTTTAGAATCGTAAGTCTTACACACAAAAACACTGGGCCCCAACATGTAATAAAAATTGTGATTAAGACTCATAATACCCACTTCAAGAATTTTTCCAATGCCTACTAAAACTACAATCTACCTGTATCTAATTCTCCCCAATTGTCAATCAAATGGATAATTAGTTCATAAGATGGCTGAAACTAAATTATTAGAATAATTCCAATTTGTTACTAATGTCATTGGTCTTGATGATTAAAACTGCCATCTTGCATGGTATACTTATATATAATGGAATACAACTCAGCCATAAAAAAGAATGAAATAATGCCATTTGCAGCAACATGGAAGGACCTAGAGATTACCATACTGAGTGAGGTAAGTCATAAAGTGAAAGAGAAATCCCATAGGATATCACTTAATATGTGGATTCTAAAATATGATACAAATGAACTTATTTACAAAACAGAGATAGACTCACAGACATAGAAAACAAACTGATGGTTACCAAAGGGGAAAGGGGGTGGGAGAGGAATAAATTAGCAGTTTTGGACTAGCAGATACAAATTACTGTATATAAAATAAATGAACAACAAGGTCCTACTCTATATACTACAGGGAACTATACTCAATATAACTGAATAAGAATATATATATAACTGAGTCACTTTGCTGTACACCAGAAACTATCACAACACTGTAAATCAATTAGACTTTAATTTTAAAAAAAGTCATCTTGATTATGCTAGGGCTCAGTGAATCTAACAGATTTATTGCAAGAGTCTGTCACACAGCTTTAACCAAAAGAAGGCTCATGATTTCCTATTATTGCGATCAGAAAAACCCTGTTGACCTAATGACCTGGATGGGAACAAAAGGTGCAAAATCTTTAAAGGATCCGACTCTACTTATTGAATCACTCACCACAAGCAAGTTTCTAAGACTGTCTGAGTGCCACTGAATGATCAGTGGTTAGAAAGGAAAAGGAGCTATTCTTCAAGGCAATAGATACTGCCAGTAATATTGCCAATAAACTCCTCAATCACAGAGGAAGAGACAGATAAAAGTCAGGCTAACATGGCTGGAAAGGAGAGCACTGAAAGCATCAGCATCTATCAAACTCCTGCTCTTCCAGAGATGTCTTATTTTTGAGATCTGTGAACTTACATGTATTACACGTACCCATTCAATAGTCCTTAACCAAGGGTTGTATCAGAATCTCAGGGAAGTATTTCTAAATACCTGTGTCTAGACCTGAGTACAATTATTCAATCAAAATCTTCAAGGGAGAACCAGGAGAAAAAGCAGGAGGACCAGCTTCGCCATCACTTGCTCCCCACCTACAGCCACAGCCCCGCAGGGGAGCTGCACCAGGCTGAGTGTGGAAGCCCCCAAGGTGAAGGTGTACGTGGAGGGCCATGTGGCCACCAGCACAAGTGAATGCCCCTGCTGGCTGTCAAACATGACCTGACCTCACTTGCCCAGATTCTAGAACCTGGGATCCTGGGGGGCTCAGGGCCTATGGCTTGCTGCCTCCCCTGCCCAGGTGCAGTCACCCAGCTTCCCCTGCTGGGTACTGGGTTCCTTCCTCCTCCCACCCATCCCCAGGCAGCCAGCCAGCCCTTGCCATCACTTCACTCCACAAGCCTTCATCTTCTGTAGGCTCTGAGCCTACCACCCACTCCCAGGCACTTCCTAATGGGAAGTTGTTCCTTCTGGGGTACAAGTGTGGCTGGGAGACAGAGCTCTGCCCTTTCTGTGGGCACTACCTCTAGCCCCTGGCCTTGGCTTTGGAGTTGTTTCCATGATAACAGGGCCTGATGTATTGTATTCAGTATACATATTACTATAAATAAAACACCTGTAGCTAGAAAAGACCCTGTATTTCAAATATCTTGTAAATAAAGTCAGTTGAGCTATACCTTGTCTGTCGCCTCAATATTTGCATTATAGTGGAGCAGCTTTGTTGCAACTGACATATTTCCAGCCAAGATGGTGTAATGGAGAGCAGTGTTTTGACAGTTGTCCTCAAGATTTGGGTCAGCACCGTGTTCCAGCAGGACAGTGACACATACTTCTTTCTGGCATTGTACAGCCTGTTGGTATCATGCCAAGAAACAGACTGTAAGTGCCAGGCATTCCAAGTTAACATTCCTCAAGTTTCAGCAGTTCGTTATATTTAAAACAGATAAATTCATTTTCATTCTAAGGAATAAATCAATCAGTCTCACATGGACATGGTTGGCTGACTACTACCTTGATGAGAGACCTGTCCTTTGCCTTCCTTGTCACGAGCATTCAGATCACAATGCCACTCTGTAAGGAGAGCCACCACTGCTGACTGGCCGGTGGTGCAGGCTAAGTGTAGGGCAGTCCTGCGAACATGAGAGGACTTTTTAGGAAATTAGAGCGTACTAGTTCAAAGGTACAGTTACTCGTGTAATTGTAAACATTCAACAGCCTGCTATTCCTACCCCTTTAAAACTAACATTTAGTCTTCTTATCTTAGTTCTTTCTATGGGGAAAGAACAATATTTATTAGCTCTTATTACTCATCACATTAATGGAAGAACTACCTGTTTGAATAGAAAGGGGATGCCGTTGAGATTCAGCTCACCTTGTGTCTAACTTCTACTTTAACACTGTCCCTTATTAGCTCTCACTTAGCCTGTCTGTGCCTCAATTTCCTCATCAACAAAATGGGCATGAAGTAGTAGTTATCTTACAGGACGCTGCTGTGATGCTTAAATGAAAAGCTATGCAAAGTGTCTGGCAGTTCCTTGCACAAAATAACAGCTTAATAATTGTTAGATAATGTTATAATTGTTACCGTTACTATTTTACAAAAACATTTCAATTAAATAAAATGATAGTGTATCTACTTTGCTGCTGCAAGGATGAGAGAGAACACTGTACTTCAATGATTCTAACATGTTCATTTTCTCACTCTTCAACATCTCTGACATGGGGAGGCAATTTAAAATTCATGTCTTAAAACCATAATTGGCAGCTCCTCCCAGGCGCCCCCCCTGCCCCACCCCGCCCCTGTTACCTGTTCTTCCTGTCTCTCCTGTCTATGACATTTTCCTTACATATCAGCAACACCTCCACTGTGTCCAGATCGCCAAAATATGCGGCTTTGTGGAACTTGTTTAGTTCGAGCTTACGGACGGGATACCCAGGCATGGGGTTCTCATGATTCCTGCTCTCTCTCTGATGGGTGCTGAAGCCCACCCAGCTCACGAACTTAGCGAGTCTCTTCTTCATCTGGCTTATCACCTTCTGACACCGCTCACTTCCCCCTGGCTCTTACCGCCTCCCGATCTCAGCGCTGGCGCT